>NC_092876.1:48278666-48522948 GCF_028372415.1 Notamacropus eugenii
GAATGGCCCTGGTAGACTGTCTCACAGGCATATAACAATGAGGTCAGCATAATTGCTCTGTAGACCTTCAGACTGGTAGTCAATCTAATACCTCTTCTCTCCCACAGTTTCCTTTGGAACCTCCTAAACACTGAGCTGCTGTCTCTGGCAATGCAAATGTCAGCCTCATCATCTACATAAACATCTCTGGAAAGTATACTGCTAAGGTAAGTGATTTCTCCACAGTATTCAAAATCCCTCCATTTGCTGTAACTGATAGTTCCATGTATGGATGGTGTGGTGTTGGCTTGTGGAGAACCTCTGTTTTCTCAGTGTTAATTTTTAGGCCAAAATTAGCACAAGGAGCTGAGAACTGATCCATGTTTTGTTGCATCTCAGCTTCAGAGACTGCATTGAGTGCGCAATCATATACAAACAAAAAATCATGTGCCAACTCTCCTTCCACTTTAGTCTTGGTTTGTAAAATTTTCAAATGAATTTACTATCAGCTGTTTGAAGGCATCTGACAACATTGCTGAAAAACTCATGTTAAAAAGCATGGGAGCAGGCACACTGCCGCGCTTCACTCCACTGATGACTGGGAAAGTGTGACAGTATTATCCACTACTCAGAACCTGGGATCATGAAACTGATGTACAATACTGATAAACTGGGCAACCAAATTTTGCCATAATTTTTCACAAGCCCTCATGACTGATAGTATCAAAGGTCTTGGTCAGATCAACAAATGTATATAGATCTCTGTTCTGCTCCTGGCATTTCTCCTGGAAGGAGCGGTAGGATCTAGCAGCCGCCTGGGTGTCTGAGGAGCCTCTTTTAAGGATCACATTGCTGGCCTCAGGAAAGGGCTAGAAACGGTGCCCTAGAAATTGTCTGCTTTACCCAACCCTGGGTAAAGCTTGCTTTACTGCTTACTACAGCAAGTGGGGATTCCACTCTGTGGTCAGAAAACAAAAAATATACAAAAACTCCTATAAAGATGATTCTTTGGTACATGGAATGTATGTCCACTTATTGCAAACAAAAAATCCAGTAGACCTGAAAGATGAACAGTTTTTGTTGCAAGAGAACTCAGCAGGTGTCATATTCAAGTAGGAGAACTGGGTGAAACAAGACTAGCAAATGAAGGCCAGCTTACTGAAGTCAGAGCCAGATAGATGTTTTTCTGGAGTGGCCACAGTGAGGTGGGGTGCTATGAAGATAGGAAGATTTTGCAATCAACATAATCTAGTCAACAAGTTTATATGCCTCCAAAAAGGAATGAGTAGCAGGCTGATGACAATATGATTGCCACTTGCAGGAAAACACCATAGTACCATCATGCTCCTACCATGACAAACCCTGATAAGGTCAAAGAAAAATTTTATGAAGACCTGGAGACCTTTATCATCAATGTGCCAAAAGAAGACAAGCTTATAACTCTGGATGACTTTAGTGCCAGAGTAGACACAGTCTTTCAGAGATGGCAGAGAGTCCTTGGGAAGTATGGAGTTAGAAATAGCAATAGCAACTGTCACTTATTCTGAAGACTTGTACATCACATGACCTTCTCATCACCAACACTGTCTTCCATTTACCTAATAATAAAATTTCATGAATGTACCTTCACAGCAAACATTGGAATTTAATAGACTATGTGATTGTAAGGAGAAGAGATAGGAGGTGAAACTGACAAAGGCAATGTGTGGTGCAGAGTGCTGGACTGATGACAGACTTATCCTCTCCAAGTTAAACATTCACATTTAACAAAAGCAGCAGCCACAAGGCAAGATGACTAGCAGAAGACTTCATGTCAACAGATCAGAGCACTTCTCCAAGTGTGAACAGTTTGTTGCTAACTTGGAGGGAAAGCTGAGCCAACACACAGCTGGCAATAGTAGAGCAAAAAAGGAGTTGAGATCTATTGTACAGCATCCCATTCACTCATTTGGGCCAGAACACTTGCAAACATCAAGACCAGTTTGACAAAAATTATGGGGGAATTCAGAAGCTGCTAAATGAAAAACAAAACCTCCAAAGAGTTTGCCAGCATGACAGTTCACCTGTCTCTAAGAAGACAGTGTTTAGCTCCGTCGAAAGTAAAGTGCAAGCAAAGCTTAAAGAGATGCAAGATTCTTGGCTTAGTAAGAAGGTAGAAGAAATTCAGTTTTAGGCTGATAGTAACAATCTAAATTGTTTTTATGATTCCCTGAAGGCTATTTATGGGCCAAAGATCTATGGAGTATCTCAACTACTCAGTGGTGAGGGAGCCACATTGATTAGTGATGAAGACATGGTCTTAAAGAGATAGCTTGAATACTTCCATAGTGTTCTCAACAGACTGTCATCAATAAATGTTGAAGCCATTGACCCTGTATCTCAGGCTGAAGTCAATTTCCTCTAGCCAAACTTCCAACTGAAGAAGTTTTGAATGCCATTAGGTTCCTCACGTGCAGCATTGCACATGGTACTGATTCTATTCCAGTTAAGATTTACAAGGCAGGGGTCCAATGCTCAAACAAAAGCTGACTGAAATTTTCTGGGTTATATGGCAAGAGGGAATTATCCCCCAGGAGTTCAAGGAAGTCTCCACTGTGCCCTTCTATAAAGGTAAAGGAAATAAGTTGTCCTGTTGCAGATGGATATCTTTCTTAATCATTACTAGTAAGATTCTTGCCAGAATACTCGTTAATAGTCTGATCCTTCACCTGGAAGATGGTCATCTACCTGATGGGTGGATTTAGAAAGGGTTGAGGGATAATTGATATGGTGTTTGCTGTCTGACAACTCCAGGAGAAATGCCAGGAGCAGAACAGAGGTCTTTATACAACATTCATTGGTCTGACCAAAGTCTTTCATCCAGACAGGTTAATATAAAGAAACAAAAGTAATCTCAAGAGACAAAAACAACTGTGGGATGGGCATGGTAGGTCAGGAAAGGCCTCTTGTAGGCAGGAAAAACCTGAGGAAGGGGGTCATTGAGGAGATACCAAGAAAGGAGAAGGATAGTTGTTCAATTAAATTCCATCCATTCTATTGTTTATAAAGAGTAGGGGTCCCTTCAGGAAGTTTTTACTTAGGAGTTAAACTTCTTCCACTTAATTAAGCACGTGTCCCTATTTGGGGAACAGATGTGTTCCAGAAAAGTTGGTGATAAAACAAAGGTCTGTAAAATAGCAGGAAGCCTTGTAGCCTAATGGAAGGAATCCTGGACTTGGGGTCCTGGGACCATAGATTTAGAGCTGAAAGGAACCTTAGAGGTCATAGCGTTCAACCCCTTTTTTATAGATGAACTGAGGTCTGGAGGCAGTGAGTGATTTGCCCAAGGTCACACGGGTTATAAGAAGCTGATCTAAGATAATGAACCCACATTCTCTGATTTCCTCCTACCTCAGACCTTGGGCAATATCCACTCTACCTTGTTTCCTCCAATATCCTGAGTTCAAGTACCAACTCTGTTGCTTACTATCACTGTGTGAAACTTGGGCAAGTTTAACGATGTCTCTGGTCCTCAATTATCTATAAAATGAGGGACTGGATGAAAAGATCTCTATGTTCTTTTTAGCTCAAAATCTCTGACCCTATTTTTCCTGACTTTGGGGGCTCTCAAATGTAGTATTTTCATGGTCTTTTGTAATAAAGTGGAAGAAAACGGTATGTTGGAAAATACCTCCCAAGAGAGGAGTTCAGTATTTTGGTGAAGAAAGAGATAAACTCGTAGCCAAGTCCCCCCCTGGCCCAGAGTTGTAGTATTAATGCTATTTTGGAGGAATTTCAAGGTACATCCTACTCTCCAGACCTCTCCTCTGGCTGTTGACTTCATCAACCATACGAATATTTCTCCTATCAGGATTTACCTGCCTTCACATTTGCATCTTAAGAAACATTGTTCCTTTTCCTATTTTTAATTGGGGAATATTTACAATGTCTAATAGAAATGGTCTCCACTATCCCCTGTGGTCAGTAGGTGGCATTGTTTCATATTTGATGTACCGCAGTTTGAAAATTATTTAATCCTGTGGTTCTAGGTTCACCAAAATTAGTTACTGTCCTTATTGTCTCATTCTGAATAATCAATACTCTGCAAAACAAACTGTAGCATTTATACACCACTTTGTGGCTTATGAAGCACTTTAAACAGCAAGATATCCTATTAGGACTCTAGGCTTATAGATGAAGAGCTAGGAACATTTTATTTTTGTCCAGTCATTTTCAGCTGTGCCTGACTCTCCAACACCCTTTTTGGGGTTTTCTTGGCAGAGATAAAAATGGAGTGATTTATCATTTCCTTCTCCAGCTCATTTTACTGATGAGGAAACTGAGGCAAACAGGGTTAAGTGACTTGCCCACAATCTCCCAGACAGTAAATGGGAATTAATGGGATTAAATAACTTGCTCTAGGTCCCACAAGTGTAAAGAATCAGACTTGAACTGAGGATTCTTTTGGGGCAGCAAAGTGATATAGAGGGAAAAAGCCCCAATTCTAGAATCAGAGGATCTGGATTTGAATCCTGTCTCTGAGGCTTACTTCCTGACAAGTCCCTTAATCTGCCCACACCCTGTAAAATAATGGATTTGAACTCCATGGCCCCTGAAGAAACTTTCAGATCCAAGTCTAGAGGTATTCTATGACTGAGGCTAGCCTATCTCCATGACGCCAGGCTGCCTGTCTCCTTGCACTCAGTGGATGCTAAATAAATGCTTTGAATTCAATCAGACCAACCCATCAAGAAAGTACTCATTCAGCAAAGCTGGAAGGAACGTGGACTTGAAATCTTGAAAACCCAGCCCAGTTCCCCGACTCTCCAGTATCAGGAAAAACAGCAACATCCTGCATTTACAGGGCATCTCAAAATGTTCCAGGTACTTTCACATTCATTCTCTCATTTTCTCCTGAACTAAGTCCTGTGGAGTAGGTTGAGCAGGTATTATGAGTCCCATTTTACAGATAAAGAAAATGACGTAAGAAGGGTCAGGACACATCCCAACTTGAGTTAATTTAACAGTTTCATTGCCTTAGGAGGACCCAGCACTGGGGGCTCAGTGTGCAAAAGCCACAGCTGCTTGGTGAACCCACGGGAATGAGTTCTGAAGAGTGATCCACGTAGAAACTGACTTATGGAATGCAGGTCTCAAAGATGACTCATCCAAACCTTCTCCTCATTTTACAGATGAAGAAACTGAGGCCCAAAGAACTTATAGGATTATGGATGTAGAATGAGAGGGGACTTCAGAGATTTTCTATCCAGGGATTCTTAACCTGGGGTCCATGAACCCCAAGGGATCTGGGAATTAATTTCAGAAAGTCTTTGAACTTTGGTTGGGGGAAAATTATATCTTTATTTTTACTAACTCCTAACTAAAATTTAGCATTCCCTTCAACTATGACTTTTTAAAATTTAATTAAATTTTATTATTTTCAATAATCTAGAGTTCATTTTTTTCTCTCCTACTTCTCCCATCTATAGGAAATAGGTGGGAGAAAGAAAGAAAGAAAAAGAAAGAAAGAAGAGGGAGGAAAGGAAAAAGGAAGAAAGAACAAGAGAAAAAGAAGGAAAGAGAGGATGAAAGGAAGGGAAAAAAGAAAGAAAGAAAAAGAGGAGGAAAGAAAAGAAAGAAGAAAGAAAGGAAGTCCTGGTCTCCAAAGGACCTTCCTCTCCAAAGACCAGGTCCCCTTTCTAGCATTACTTTTGTCCCTGTAGTACAAAGAAAGAAAGAAAAGACAGAAGGGGGGAGAGAAGGAAGAAAGAAAAAAATAAAGAACCCCTGAGTAACATAAACACAGTCATGTAAAATATCTCCACATTGATCCAATCCCAAATGCGTTCTGTCCATTTGTCCATCACCTCTGTGTATACAGGGTAGGGGTGGGGAAGAGTCCTTCTTTTTCTGTCCTCTGAAATAAAATTTCTCATTTAATAGAAGAGAGCTCTTAAGTCTTTAAGAATTGTTCATTTTTACAATGTTGCCATTATAAAATGGTTCTCCTGCTTCTGCTCACTTCATTCAGCAACAGTTCATACAAGTCTTCCTAGGTTTTTCTGAAACCATCTCTTTCATAATTCCTTTGGCACAAATGTATTCCGTTGCAACAATGTAACATAATTTGTTCAACCCTTCTTTAATTGATGGGACCCCCTTAGTTTCCAGCTTTTGACTACCACAAAAAGAGCTGCCATTTTTGTACCAATAGGACCTTATCCTCTTTCTTTGGTCTCTTTGGGGTATAGGCCTAGCAGTGGTATAACTGGGTCAAAGGTCATAAACTGTGTAGTGAATTTTTGCATGTAATTCTAAATTGCTTTTCCAGAATGACTGGACCCACTCACAGCTCCACCAGCAGAGCATCAGTTATGATTAAAAAATCAAATCACATACTCTTTTGAGAAAGGGGCTCACCAGATTGCCAGAGGGATCCATGTCACCAAAAGGTTTAAAAATCCTTGATCTAGTCTGTCCCTCTAACTTTACAAAGGCAGGGAAAGGAGACTCAGAGAAGTGACAGCATTTGCCCAAAGGTCAGATAGATTAGTAGGAGACCAATTGATCAGATGGTAAATAAGAGATACCCATTTGTATACACATTTGGAGTTAATCTTGATTTAAGTCAGAGATCTACTAAAGGCAGTGAAGACCACTGTTACTAAACTGTCAGTGGAATCCCTTGGGGATAATTTTGTAAAAGTATCCCATCTCCTTGTGGCTTCTCCACCCTCCAGCATCTCTAGCACCTCCCCTTTCCTTTGCCAGGGTCCTTGACTTCTGTGTGTCCATCCCTCTTACTGTCCATCCTACACCCCCCTTCCCTCCACATCCTACTGCCTTCCCAGAGGACTTTTTTAAAAGGGGGCTTACCCACCCTCTAAGTGGAAAGGCCAGCAAACAGTATTCCTGGGTGATAACACCTGGCTTAACTTTACATGGAAAAAAAAATACCACCCTGATTATTTTCCTGAGATTTGGTGACAACTTGGGCTATCAATATCTGTGAACGTTAGGGACATTTGAGCCAAGTCAGAAGGACTTTCCAATCACTTGGAAAACTCTGAACCCTGATTAGATAAATAGCCAGTCTTCACAATCACTGTGTTTTTATATTACCCAGGGGAAAGGACCCAGTCAAATGTGTAACTTACCCAGGGTGATTGGGGCTTTAGCATAGGGTGTGCATATCTGGTCAGGGCATGCTTGGGGGAACTGTTTTTGCATCATTGTGTGATCATTGCTCAGGCCACCCTCTATAGGGTAATGTCACTCTGGGTAATGTCCCCAGTCCCAGAGGACCTTTCTCTCCAAAGACCACAGGGGCACAGATCTCCTTTCTCAGTATTACTTCTTGCCCTGTCTTCTGAAATGCCAACCCTCACACGACCACCTCCCCATGTATGCTTCCCCAAAACAAAATTTGACCCACACTTAAAACCCCCTAGTTACAACTCTGACCCTACTGCACTTGTGATCATGAGACCATAGTGTTCAGGCTGGAAGGGACTTTTGAGGTCAAGTCAATTTAGCATTTATCAAGAGCCTACTATGTGCCTGGCACTGTGCCAAGTGCTGGCTATACAAAGAAATGCAAATTTCAATCTCTGCCTACAAGGAAATCACCTTCTAATGCAAACAGCTACATACAAGCAACATATACTCAGGATAAAATGAGATAACCTTGAGAGAAAGCAATAGTGTTAAGGGGGATAGGGGAAAACTTGTGGATGGTTGGATTTTCTCTAGGACCTGAAGGAAGTTAGAGGGCAGAAATGAGGAAGGAGAAAAGTCCAGACCTGGAATTTCACAGCTAGTGAAGATATCCAGAAGTAGGAGGTGGAGGAACTGGAAGGAGATCGATGTAACTGGACCAAAGAGTACATGGGGGAGGGGGATGTGGGGAATAAAGGACAAAAACACTGGAAAGCTAGAAAGGGGTTTGATTATGAATGGCTTTAAAACCCAAACAGGAGAATTTACATTTGATTTTTGAAGGGAATAGGGAGCCACTGGAGTTTATTGAATGGAAGAGATTGTGGGGAGAGGGTTCATATGGTAAGATTTGCACTTTCGGAAAATCACTTCGATAGCTGAGTGGAAGATGGATGGGATTGGGGAGAGACTGAGGTAAGGTTGAAAAGCCAATTAGAAGGCTATTGCCAAGGTCCAGGAGTGAAGTAATATGTACTTGTTCCAGAGGGGTAGCAACATCAGAAGAGAGAAGGGGCTGAATGCAAGAGATAGTACGAAAGCAAAATTGACAGAATTTGGCAACAGATAGAATTTGGGTGCCAGGAGAGTAAGGAGTCGAGGATGGCTCCCTAGGTTGCAAGCCTGGGTGATTGGGAGGATGGTGGTATCTCAAGAGATCATTGAGGTTAACCCCTCACCTTACAGACAAACAGAATGATTTGTCCAAGATCACATAGGAAATGACCCATTGGTAGGCTTTGAATCCAGGACTCTGGATTCCAGTAGACTAGACTTTCTCTGAGACTAATCATTTCTATCCATCACTTTTGGGAATATGTGTGTAGATCAAATAGTGGAGAAGGTTGGGCAGACTTAGGTGATGAAATGCATCCTAGACATTGCCAAAGATCAGGATAACCCCTCCTCGAAGAGAGAAGAGGCTGTTGGCCTCCCCTGACAGACAGATACTCAACGTTCATTTTGAGTCAGTCTTCAAATTCCTGCAGGTTGTTTATCAGGTGATGTCATAAAGGTACAAGCTTATATCTCTCTCCCAGTCTCTGTCTATCTCCCCACCCTTTTTTTTTAAACAAACAATACTATCAACACTGATAGGAGGTACACAATCTTCACTCCACATTTCTCAATATTGTTCAGCAGTGAAGTCAGCCCATTGTTGGATCGGAAATTTTCAGGTAGATAGCCAACCATTTAGTGGGTGGGTAGAGAGGAGGAAGGAAAGAAAAAATAAAACATTAAAAATCTATCTCAAGGTAATCAATTTGGAAAATTTAGGCATTGTATAGGGTGCTGGCACAGAGGGCTGGGGTGACTCTTTTTCTTGGGAGTGGGGTACATTTGTAGCACCCTAATGAGATATGCGTGCTGTTATTTACCTTGTGACTTTGAGAAAGTTGCTACTCCTCTAGCCCTCAGTTTTCTTCTCTGTAAAATGAAGGAGTTGGACTATTTTTACCCAACTGGATGATGAGCTCAGATTTCAGATGTGGGTCCTTTAGGAAAGGCAGAATGAGCGCTCCACTCCTTGGAGATATTGGGAGCTGTGTTCAAATTCTGCATCAGATATTTATTAACTGGGTTACTCTGGGAAAATTACTTAGCCTCTCTCTATCTCAGTTTCCATATATGTAAAATGAGGGGGGTTGGACTTGATACCTCTACGGTTCTTTCTAGCTCTACTTAGGAACCTCATGCCAAAATAGATCCTTTAGGAACAGATCAGCTCGCTTGTCCTCTGGAAGACTGAGCCCTCATCTCCTGTGAGCTCAAACTTGGGCAGTAGCATCTTGGCTCCAGGTGGCAGAGCTGCCAAAATTTGATCCAGACAAATCTATTTGTGTCAATGGACTTGGGGTCTCCTGTATTTTTTTAAAACCTGGTACCCCCAAAGTTCAAGGAACAGGACAGAGAGGGAGGGCTGGGAGCTGGCTTAGCCTCTGTGACTTCCAGGAAAGACCATGGACAAGAGGAATGTATTTAAAGTGGTCTGCTTCCTGACTTTACTTAACACTACCCCCCCCACCCCCATCCCCACCCCTTCAAAGCTAAGAACAGCTTTAAATTGAGGGCAGATTGTGAAGTGGGTTGTGATTGAAGGTAAACAGAACTTGGTTATTTAAAAATCCAACCACCGAGTTGCTGATGATGGGGGTGAAGGAGTCTGGGGCTGGGGTTTGGCATTCCTAGACAATGAGAACCGCAGGCTGAAACCCTGGTGAGCACCAGGAGGAGTGTTGACTCAGCTCCTGCCCTGCCGAGGTAGGTACGGTGAGTCTCTCCTCTCCCATTCTTCATCACACTATAATAACCCTTTGAGGTAAGTGCTACAGTCATCTTTCTTCCCACCTACCAGATGGGGAAAATGAGGCAAAGTGATTATACAAGATGGACCACAGAGCAAGGAAGAAGATTCAGTGCCCTCATAATCTGGCCCCTTCCTATGTTTTCAGTCTTATACTATATTCCCCACAGCCCCTCCCCATGTACTCTTTGGTCCAGTTACATTGATCTCCTTCCTGTTCATCCACCTCTCACTCCTGGGCATCTTCACCAGCTGTGAAATTCCAGGCTTGGACTTTTCTCCTTCCTCATTTCTGCCCTCTAACTTCCTTCAGGTCCTAGAGAAAATCCAACCATCTACAAGAAGTCTTTCCTTATCCTCCTTAATACTATTGCTTTCCTCCTGAAACTATTTCCAATTTAGGAAAAAAGAAACTCTAGGTCCCTTCAAAGCTCAGTTCAAGAGTCAAGGTTCCTACAAGGGCCCATTTCTGACTTCCCCTCTCCCATACCGATTGTTAGGATTCCCTGTTCAAGGGTGCTGGAGCTGGCAGGTACCAGCTGTCTAGAGAGAATTAGTAAATGCTCAGTGTGAGTGTTTATACCTTGGAAATGAGAAAACCCTATAAGTAAGGACTTCATTTGTGGTTTTGTTGGTTGTCTCTAGACAAAAGAAAAGACTAGCCTGGGGATCTTTCGCTGTCATTGACTGTAGATGCCTTGAAAAGATTATTATAGTTGGTGTTCTGGTAGCCTTTAAGTTTTAGGAGGCAGCTGGGTGACTCAGTGGATATAGTAGTACTGGGCCTGGGGTCAGAAAGACTCATCTTCACTAGTTCAAATCCAGCCTCAGACACTTCCTAGCTGTATGACCCTGGGCGAGTCACTTCATCTCTGTCTGCCTTGATCTCCCCACCTGTAAAATGGGAGTAGTAATAGTGCCTACCTCATAGAGTTGTTGTGAGAATCAGGTGAGATAATATTTGCAAAGAGCTTCCTGAACCTTGTTGTTGAGTCAGTCTGATTCTTTGTGACCCCCTGAGAGGTTTCTTTGTCATTTCTTTCTTGACTTGATTAAGGCAAACAGAGGTTAAGTGACTTGCCCCGGGTCACACAGTGAGTGTCTGAGGCTGGATTTGAACTCAGGAATTCCTGATTCCAGACCCTCTATCCACTGAGTCATCCAGCTGCCTCCTCCCAGACTTGAAAGGCTATAATAATCCTTTCAAGGCTTCTACAGTCAATGATCACAAAAGATCCTCAGGCTTTTTAGGGGGAGGGGAACAGTGAAGTCAGAGGAAGGCAGGTGAGGTGAAAACCAAGGAGATGCTGTGTTTACCCCTTTGCAGTGTGAGACTGATCTTCATGTATATTTTAAATTGCTGAGAAGATGCAGTGAGTGTTTTGCTGGGTATCCCATGGGAGGTAGGCAAGGGAAAGACCCCTTGGAAGAAATAGAGATCTGCATTTGGTTTGGAAGGAGCCTTCAGAGGTTATCTGGGCTCATCATACAGATAAGGACAGCCAGGCCCAAAGAGGGAAGTAACTTGCTACAGATAGACAGCAAGTGGCAGAACTGAGATTTGAGCTTTGGTCCCCTCCTGTCATCAGAGCTCTCCCTCCAAACAAACCTCCTTGCACAACAAGTCTCCAGACTGTGGAGAGACCCTTCCCCAGGGACAAATTCTAATGTCTACACATTTTGGGTCGATAAGAAAGTCTGAGAAATTTACCAGAAGACAGGAAGTCTTTGGTTTTGTTGCCAACTTTTTCAAACTAGGAGATTATCAGCTTGAGAGATGGAAGAGACTTTAGAAATTAGCTAGTCTAACTGTCTTCTTTTACAAATGAAAAAAATTGGGGCCTATCCCCCAAAAGTGACTATGGTAGAAAGTAGCATAGGCAAAATTTAACCCAAAGTCTTCCCCTACCAAATCACCTGTTCTTTCCACTAAATTCAACACTCTGGGTTATGTTCTGGGATCTCTCTTAGAACTACAGAACACCTGAAACCTCCCCCCTTTCCACTCCAGGGATGACTGATTCTGGTGTCCTTTGTATACAAAAAGCTCTCTCCACCTGTAGATGTCCCAATCTACACCTCCCCACTGTATACAGATGACTTTGGAGGAGAAAGTGAGGCTGGTGACTTTGCACAGCCCTGCCTCACTTCAATCCAGTTCTCTTGCATGTCAAGGCATCACCTCCCTGACATCACTGTCCTCTTCCAGAACAGGGAGAAACAACAGTTCTCCTTTGTAAGAAAGAAAAAAGTGCTAAGCAAAATCCCAACAATGTATGTCCCATTCTTCTGCCTCTCAGTCACTACCTCTTTCTGAGTTTCTGCACGATTTTTCTTTTGACCCAGCTTGGCATGTAGGTGTGGGTAGGAAGCTCTATTGTAAGTGTAGTCGGTCCATAAACAATTATTAAGCGCCTACTATGCGCCAGGCACAGCTAAGGGCCAAGGCTAAAAAAAAAAAAAGCAAAGGACAATCCCTACAGTCTAGGAGTCTAATGGGGGGAGACAATAGGCAAATAATCTATGGACAAACAAGTTGTAGATGGGTTAAATCGGAGATAATCAGTGGAGGGAGGGCACTAGGATTACGGGGGATTGGGAAAAGCTTCTTGTAGAAGGTGGGATTGGAAGGAAGGCTTAATAAATGTTTAACTTGAATTGTTAGGGCTGAAAAGGACTTTGGTGGGGTTTGTGGTTTGTCGAAGGTGCACGGGATGGTTGGAGAATATGGTTTTGATTTCAGGGTGTGCAAACCTCTCACTTCACTTGGGTAACCCTGAGCAAACACTTCCCTCTCTTGGGACCCAGTTTTCTCTCCTGGAAAATGGGGAGGTCGGACGGGCTAACCTTTGAAAACCCTTCCAGTTATCCATCCCATTTACACGAGAGGAAACTGAGTCGTTTGCTCAAAGTCTCCAACTCGTGCCTCCTCCAATTTTTAAAAATTTATTATGAGCCCCTGTTTAGCTGGAAGCAGCAATGGGCGGAGGGGCTTATCGCTGCATCCTCCACCTTCCCTCCCACCCCTGCAATCTCCCAAAGCGGAGAAATAAAATAATGCATTTTTTTAGAAAGCCAGCTGCTTCTGGGCTCTCCGGGGGTGGCCAGCCTTCTCCGGGTCTCAGCAGTCACCCAAGGCTCCCCACTGTCCTAGCCCTGCCACCACCGCTGCTGCTGCTGCTGCTGCTCAGGCTGCTGCTGCTGCTCAGGCTGCTGCTGCGGCAGTCAAGGCTGCCGCTGCCGTGGCTGCCAAGGCTGCCGCCGCGGAGGCGGGGACGCCAGCGGGAGGAAGGGGCGGAGGGAGCCGCGGGGGGCGGTGCCCAGCCCCAGCTGAGCGCTCTCGGGCACGTGACCGCGCCGGCGCTCGGCTCTCGGCTGCTCTCGCGCCCCCTCGGAGGAGCCCCGGGGAGCGTCTCGCGCCCCCAGCCCCAGCCCCAGCGTCAGCCCCAGCCCGGCCCGGCCGGGCAGCAGCGGCGGCGGGAGCCCAGCAGCAGCCCGTCTCGCGCCCTTCCGCGCGCCGCGCGCTCTGGGGCGCCCCGGGCACAGCCCGCGCGGGGTGCTGCGTGCCCTCGGAGGAGACCGCACCTCGGTGGCAGTTACAAAAACCACATTTGCATAGAAGTATTGCTGGCGCCTCGGCGGGCCCGCACGCACACGCACGGCTCCCGCGGGACGCGGGGAGCAGGATTTCTCCGGACTCTGCCCCTCTCTGTGCGCTGGGAGCTGCGCCCGCTTCATGCCCAGGGCCCCCTCGGCGGGACGAGGAGCCGCGGGCGGCCGCCGGCCCGGACTGCTGCAGCCCCGGGAGCCCGAGCGCGGGGGCGGCCGCCGGTTGGCCGTGCGGAGCCCCGGAGCGGTAAGCGGGCCGGGGGCTGGGGGGCTGCGGGCACCGCGGGAGGGACTCGGGCGAGGGGCGGCAGCGGCCGCGGCACCGCCGGGCTCCGGAGCCTCCCCTCGCAGCCCGCGATCTCCGCCTGGTGGCTGCTGCGGCCGCCGCGACCCCGGCCGCCGGGGGGCTGCGCTGGGGGTGTTGGCGGGGGGCGCCCCGCCCGGGGAGCCGCACCTCTGCAGCCCCGGAGCCGGGGGTGGGGGCGGCAGCGCGCGGCCCGGGGGTGTCCGTCTGCGCGCTGGCCACCGACCCCTCCGAAATTCCGGAAAGCCCCGGGGGACCGTGCTCACCAACTTGGGCAGCGCGTTCTCTCTCCCTGCTTTCCCTTCGGCCGTTCTCTCCTTTCTTTTCTTTTCTCTGTCTCACTTCATTTTCTCTCCCTCTCTTTCCCCTTTCTTTGCCCCCTCCTTTTCTTTCCCTCCCTTCTCTTTCCCTCTATCCTTCCCTTCCTTTCTCTCCTTTTCTGTTTTTCTTGTCCTCTTCTTTCTTTTTCTTCTTCCCTTTCCCTCCCTTTCTTCCCCTCTTTCTCCTGAGAGAGACGCGTGGGGAGGTGATGTCCTCTCATTGCGTTTGTCTTTCCTTCCTTTTCTCTTTCCCTCCTTCCTCTCTTCCTCTTGGCTGTACCTCTCGAGAGAATGGGATGGGGAGGTGATGTCGTGCTCTCCCTCCTTACCGTTCTTTATGCCCTTCCTTCCCTTTCTCTGTCTTCTCTTTCGCTCTTTTTACAGTCTCTCTCTCTCTCTTTCTCTCTCTCTCTGCCCCTCTCCCTCTCCCTCTCTCCCTCCCTCTCTGCCTCCCTCCCTCTCTCTCTCTCTCCGTCTCTCTCCTCTCCTCCCCCCCCTTCTTTCCTCTTAGCTGTATCTCTAGAGAGAGACTAGGGGGTAGGTGATGTGTGCAGGGTGGCCGAGATCTCTAAGTACCTTTACCTCCTCCCCTTCCCCTGCCCAAGTAGAAACTTCGGGGGTCCGGTAATCACCTCTGAAAAAGTTTCTCAGGGAATACTTAATTTCACACACACACACCCCCTCTCCAGCCTTGGCCAATGCCCAATCCTGAAATCCGGGAGTGGCTTGGGGTCCTGTCTCCGGGTGTGGATGGTGGAACGGATCTCTTCTATATTGGGGGCAGAGCTGAAACACTTTAACCCTCCAGCTGTCAGGTTCGACTGCTGTTAAGCTCAGCCTTGGGGAACCCCAGCTTCCTAAAGAGTTTTAGGGAGTTGGGGGCAAAGAGGGAAGGGTTGTAAGACAACCAGTCCTCCACCTCTTTTTGTAAAAAAGCATGAACTGATTAAAAAAGAAAAAAACCTGCGACAACACTGCTTCTTTGGAAGCGCTCAGCAGCCCCTCTGCACATTTGGGATAGGAGAGATTGACAGAGAATCCCAAGGAGAGGAAGAGAGAGGCTGGAGCAGGGAAAGCTTAGGTAGGGCCGAGCTGGTCTGCTGGAGAGTCGCAAAGCTCGCTTGGCCTGAGCACTGGAGAATTCAGATTTTCCTCCAGCTCACTAAGGAAGTGAAGTGTGTGTATGTGTTGCAGTCCGTAGTAACAACTGCTCGGGAGACACCCTAGGCTGCCAGTTACAGAAAGCTGCTGGAGTCTTGGCGTCCTCCGCCTTTCCAGCTCCAGTGAAGGGAGGACCATCCAGAAGTCACCGAATTGCAGGGAGGAGGGGATGCTCTGGGTTTCCACAAGGAGAGAATCTCTTGAGCCTCCCTCCCCCTCCCCCTCCCCCTCCCCTCCCCCTCCCCCTCCCCTCCCCCTCCCCCTCCCTCCCCCCTCCCCCCCCTCTCCCTCCCCCCTCCCCCCCCTCTCTCTCCAAATTAAATATATAGTTTTCAGTTGAGTTGGCATTTGCTGCTTCCTGAGTGAGTAATTTTAATTAAACCCTCCAGCGTCAGTGGTGACTGGTCATGAGTTGAGTTTTAACAGGTGTTCATTGTAAAAGCACCATCCTTCTGGATGACTAAAGTTTGATGGTCAGAAAAAAAACTTAATTTTAACATTAAAAATAGGAGGAGTAGGAGAGTCTGGAGGGCCAGGAGGATAGAAAGGTGGCCAGGGGGTCAGTCAGCAATCAGACATTCATTTAAGTGCTGGATGCATCCCAGATACTGTCCTAATTACTGAGAGCACAGAGACAAACGAGTAGTCTCTTCTCTTGAGGAGCTAACCATTTTATTGCCTTGTTCAGAGAAGTAAATAGAACAAAATTATAGATACATATGGTCCATTGCGTTTGGATGAGTGCTTTCCACCAACCTTTGGGAAAACTGCAAGTAGTTTAGGCTGCCTAGTTAGTACTGAATTTACAATTTTGAACTTCTGGGATGCTAACTGTATGACCCTGGGCAAGTTACTTAAGCACTCTGTGACTCAGTTACCTTATCTGTAAAATGAGTGGGTTGAACTCCATGACCCCAAGGTCCATTCTAGCTGTAAATCTAACATCCTATCATCTAGGCTGATTCATTGGTGCCTAGAGGTGAACTGTCAGGGGATCATGGAGATTATAGCAGCCAAGGATTTTAGATTCAAAGTTGACAGAGACTTCAGAGGTCACATAATACAACTTCCTTATTTTACAGGGAAGGAAAGTGAGGTCCGGTGAGGGCTGGACTCAGGTCACATAAGTAGCAAGTTGGCAGACCTGGGGATTTGAACCCAAGTCCAAAAACTCTTTCCACAGTACCACATTCCCACCCTTGCCCCTGTGCCACTGGACTCCCCTCCTTCCCCCCTCCCCCCCCCCTCCCCGCATCACTGCTGTGTATAGTATAGAAGTCCTAAATACAGTCAAACATCTCTTTTGCCTTGATCCAGTCTCTGGCACATAAAGGCTTTGTAAATGCTTGTTTATTGATTTTCTTTTGCTTCTTATGACCACAGACAGGGTGATGGCTTCCTTTCCCAGGGCTAGGGTGGAGCAGAATCCTCTCTTCCCCCCCATGTATGACCCATCACTCTGGAGTCAGGCTGTGGTGCCTTATGACCCGTCACTCTGGAGTCAGGCTGTGGTGCTGGTCACAAGAAACCCTGCAAGTGGAGACTCCTTTTTGCTCTCCCAGTAAGCTGTGTGGCCTCACTCAAGTTATCCACCCTGTAGGGCTCATTCTCCCATCGGCAAAGCACAGTGGCTGGATGGATGATTTCTAAGGGCCCTCTCTGCTTTCCTAGTCATTCTGCGAGCCCTACCTTGACTACTGTTTATCTTTTTAATGGCGGGTGACTCTAAATGGGTCACGAAGTCAGCTCTGAGCTGGTGTGGGTTTGGCTCTCAGAAGAGGGGGAATGTCATTCAGCAGATCCAGCTCAGTCCTATTG
Source organism: Notamacropus eugenii (assembly GCF_028372415.1). Lineage (NCBI taxonomy): Eukaryota > Metazoa > Chordata > Mammalia > Diprotodontia > Macropodidae > Notamacropus > Notamacropus eugenii. The sequence continues at coordinate 48,295,858 of NC_092876.1, forward strand.
GGTGAAATGAGCATAGATGTTTAATTTCTCCTACTGAGCCACTGGGGACATTCCAGCTCACTTCGAAACTCCCCAGATACTCAAGACTGCCCCACAAGAAGAGGCCCTTAGCACTTGCTGGTCCTCTTCTGTTTCATCCTGAAGTGTCTGTGAGCTCAGGACTGGAATCCATCCCTGGGCCATTCTTTGAAAACTTCATACTATGCTCTCAAGTTTGGTTGGGGGATTTCTACTGAATTCTCAATGAGAAATGTTACTTGGGTGGCACCTTTAAAAAGGGGGGTTGGGTGGGAAGGGTTGGGGAGGGAGAGGAAAGATACATTTTCTGTGAATTGGAACAATTAGGACTTGTGGCTTTGAACTTGGAAGGGACAAATACTGGTGTACTGCCCGAGCACTCCTCCTGAAAGATTGTATCTATGTAGATGGAGTTTTTCCTAAGTCTAATTGCATTTTAAATGCTCTAGGAAGCCTAGTTACTTAAAAGAAACCTTCAGTAAAGTGAATGACACTTTTCTTGCTTCCCTCCAAATGCACACAAGTCTTAAACTATGGAAATCATTCTGGGTGGGTTCTTTCTTTGATTTGACAGTTTCCATCGCTAGAACATCTGGTTGGATGAGCCTGAGATTTGAATAGCCTGGATCCATTGAAATAAAATTCTTGGATGTTCAGGCACTAGATTTGGGACATTTCAGAATTTCTCTAGCTCCCCTCCCCTCAGCCCATGTCACTGAATATCTCCATCTCCACTCTGTTAGCTCTGTTTGTTTGACATAGTTTTGGGGTCTGAGAGGGATGTAGAATGAAAGGAGCTATACTGGGCTCTGAGCCTCTCTTTTGGTGTTGTTCAGTTGTATCTGACTTTTTCATGATCCCATTTGGGCAGGTCAGCTAGTATTTATTAAGTCCTTACTATGTGCCAAATATTATGTTAAGTGCCAGGGGTATTTGTTGGTGTTGTTCAGGCATGTACGACGGTTTATGACCCCAAAGATACTGGAAGGGTCTGCCACTTCCTTCTCTGGTTCATTTTACAGATGAGGAAACTGAGGCAAACAGGGTTAAGTGACTTACCCAGGGTCACATAGCCTGGTGTCTGCTTTGACGTCAGATCTTCCTGACTTTAGGCCTGGTGCTCTATTCCCTGTGCCACCTAGCTGCCCTTGACATTTACTCTTCTGTAAGGGGGAGGGGTGATATCTTTGGTGTGAGTGAGACTATTGATTTCTCCTTGTTTTACTTGGCATTCAAGACTCATATCCTGTGATGCTTTGTCTGTTGTCTCATTGACAGCTCCATGATGTAGATGCCCTGACATCCTCTTTTACAGATGAAGAAAACTCCAAGCTCAGAGATTGAGTATCTATCTTAAGAGTCTGGGTGGTGCAGTAGAAAGAATAGCGGACTTGGGGAATCAGGACCTTGGGTTTGCATCTCCCCTGAAAGTCACAAATTTTCTCATTATGAATGAGTCACTTAATGATCTCAGAACTTCATTTTTTTCATTAGCCCGATGAGGAGAATACATTTCAAAGTCAAAGACAGAGGAGATGGCTTGGTATAGTCAGAGGAGCACAGTGATTGGAGCTGTATTCAGATTCTGATTTTGCATTTTAGCGTGAACTTGCCTGAGTCATTCGCCTCGTCTTCCTGGGCCTCAATTCTCTCATCTGTGAAAGGAAGAGGTTAGGCTACAGTTGACCTCTGGGTTCTCTTCTGACTCTAATCTGTGATACTACCCAGAAAAGAACTGTAGAAATATCCAGTAGCCTGATGGGAGCCAGGAGAGATTATTCCAGGTCCTAAGTGGACTGCTCTCCCCTCCCCCTCATCTCTGCCTTGTGGCTTCTTATAGGGCCCAGTTAAAATTGCACTTTCTACAGGAAGCCTTTCCTGATCCCCCTTAAGCCTAGGGCGTTCCCTCCATTGATTACTCCCATTATACTCTGTATATCTCTTGTGTGTGCATAGTTATTTGCAGGTTGTTTCCTTTCATTAGATTGTAAGATCCTTGAAGGAAGGGACTGTCTTTTGCCTTTCTTCATATCCACAATGAGCTTGCCTCAGTTTCCTCATCTGTAAGTGGTGGGGACTTGGAGTCTGGAAGATTCATCTCCCTGAGTTCAAATCTGGTCTCAGACACTTACTAGCCTGATGACCCTGGGCAAGTCATTTCACCCTGTTTGCCTCAGTTTCCTCATCTGCAAAATGAGCTGAAGAAGGAAATGGCTAATCACTCCAGTATCTTTGCCAAGAAAACCCCAAATGGGGTCATGAAGAGTCGGACAGGACTGAAAAACAACAAATCCCCAGCACTTATCACCGGTGCCTGACATGTAGTAGGTACTTAATAAATACTAGTTGATTGACATCACCTTACTCCAGTAAGCTGCAAATTATATACTACATACTGCTAAAAATTTCAGGAAGTTTGCTGCTTTTTTTAAAAAAAAATACATTTATTGCCATAACTTTAAAAAACTGCATATGGTGACCCACATCCAAAACTTTGCACAAATCATCTTTTCCTGCCTCCCAGAATCTGGAAAGATCCCTCTGACAGTTATCTCCTAATCAAGTTTGTTCCTTGCATAGTTCATGGACATCCGGTTTTGTGGTAGTGTTGGGTGCAGGGGAATATGGAAATCGTATTTTTTTGTTTGTTTGTTTTATTAACAAAAAACATTGGACTAGGGGTGAATAGAAGAAAGGTGCCTTTTCGAGTGCCTGTGTAAAAAGCTGTGCTCTACACTAGATTTGGAGATGAAAGGAAACATCTGTGACATCAGTGTGCAAGAAGGGACATGTCTACAAAGGCGGAAAAGGGTTGGGGAAATTCGTTTCAACAAGTACATTCCCTATTTGTTGGTGTGTACCTACTATGTGCCAGGAGCTATAGATAATGAAGACAGTATACCTGCCCTCAGGGAGCTTATGTAATGGGGGGGGAGGGCAAGGGATGTATGATTTATGTACAGATATGTAGGTACAGATTTGACACAAAAATACTTTAGGGAGAGGCCATTCATTCACAACTGTCCAGTTGAGCAAGGCCTTGCTGGAGTTGGAGGTGGTACCTTAAGATGCTCTTGGGAGGAAGCTAGGGAGTGTGTAAGGGGAGGGGAGGGGACATTAAGGTCTGGATAATGGGGCCCACCTGGGCAAAGGCATGTAGGCAGGAGATGGGATGTTCAGGGAACCACCAGCAGGCCAGTTCTAAAAGTTTAATCTAGTTCTGTTTAATTTGTGAGACATGTTGCTAGTAAACCAGAAGGCCAGGCAGGCTTCCCACTTGATCCACAGTTGTGGTGAATGGGACAAGAAGAGATGGTTTTGCTCTTGGGAACTGGGGTCCCTTGTCTCAAAAATTCCCACATCCATTCTGAAAATTCTGTATATTTATGTAAAGTAACTTCAAATGAGAGAAAGAGAGCCCAGATAATCAGGGAGGTCCGGGGTGTCAGAGGTGGCACTTGCACACAGGTTAAAGGGAGAGGACATTGCAGATGGAGGGTACATGCCTCCTTGCAAAAAATCTAGGTCAGAGGTGTGGGGAACCTGCAGCCTCGAGGTCATATGTGGTCTTCTAGGTCCTTAAGCTGCACAGATAGTTTATCTAAAACTTATCTAAAAAATATGGTTATTCATTTAAGTCATGGACTTATTTGGTACCAAGAATGCCAGTGCCTTCAATTTGGTTTCATTAAAAATTAAAAAAAATTTTTTTTCTAAGAACTGCATTGATGACATTGATAAGAATCCCTTCTACCTATAGAGTCAGCCTCTGACCCTGGGCAAGTCACTTTTTGCCTGTTTTCCTCAGTTTCCTCATGTGTAAAATGAGCTGGAGAAGGAAATGGCAAACCACTGCGGTATCTTTGCCAAGAAGGTCACAGAGAATTGGACACAAATGAAAAACAAAACGAAATAAAACCCCACTAAACCACAAAAACAACAAATTCTTAACTCCTTCTAGAGATCTTTCCGCTAGACTGGCATCTAGTGTTTCCAAAGCCTTTTGGAGATGGGTTAGTCTCCCCATTTTATAGACATTTTATAAGAAACTGAGGCAGCTTATTGTCCAGAGTCACAACAGCTGACATATCAGAAGCAGCACTGGATCCCAATGTATTCTGGGCCCCCGCACTCCTTGTTTCTCAAAGGGCAGGAAGGGGAAAGGTTAAAATGGGAGAAAGATTCCTCATCTCTGTTGATGAGCTTGTTTTTGTAAGAATAAAACCAAACCTTTGAATGTTCTGAACTAACCGGCTGTGTTGAGGCCCGGAGGCCCCTCTAGTGCTTTGGTCTTTTCATTTATTGGAATGATCAAAGAGCTTGGGTGAGGTGAGAGAGATTATTAGCGTCTGGGGTTCTGACCTGAATTAGTCCCATTGCTGGTGTCCCTTTTTCCTCTCTTACACCACACCCCCCCAGCTGAATTCAGTAAGCATTTATTAAACACCTACTATGTGCTAAACGCTGTACTGGGGGTACAATCTTTTGTCCCTAACACTGCTCCGACTCTAGTTCAGACCGTATCAGCTCATAACTGGATTTTTGGGATAGCTGCTGCTAGACCTCCCTGCATCTGTCTTTCCCCACTCAACTGCAAATCAAGCTGATCATGGCAGCCTTCCCTCCAGTAAAACTCCCTATTGCATCCAAGATCAAACATAAAAAACCTGTCTGAAGTTCAAAGCCTTCCAACCCTTCCCCCCTGCCCCTTCCCTAGTCTTCTTATGTCTCACTCCATGTTTTTACTTAAAGTAAGTTTATATTTTAAAGTATATTTTATTTGTTGCTGAGCTTTCTGGGTCCCTTGACCCTAGGAGAGGCCATGTGGGACAATGGAATGAAGGATTTGGGATCAGGGCTGGAGGAAGCTTGTAATCTTGGGCAAGTCCAATAAACTTCTTTGGCCCCAGGTCCTTCAGCTCCTGTGAGGAGGACAAAGCAAAGGAAAACTTCTTGGAAGAGGGTATAGTAAAATAAATAACTAAAACAAGGCCAAACAACTGATAGTTGTGGCCCAGTGGTCATTATTCTCTCCCTCTTCAAATGACCTTTTATTATATTTCTCTATATATGTGGTATGGGCAGAAGGGAAGCTTCTTGAGGATGGAACTGTGTGCTTTTTTATCATCTTTCTTTACATGCAGTAGATGCTTAATTATACATGTTTGAATTGAATCAGTCTCTCCATAATGTGTAGGAGATTTTGGAGGGAAAGAAGGCCACAAAGTCTGAGATGAGAAGTGTGTAAGGAAGGGGAGTGGGTTTTTTTCCTTCCCTTTAAATTAAAAGTCCCGTTTATAGGACTTCTCATAAAATGTTGGATGGCTCCCTATACAACAGAGAATTCCTTTTTTTTTGGGGGGGGAGGCAATCGGGGTCAAGTGACTTGCCCAGGATCACGAAGCTAGTAAGTTTATGAGTTGGATTTGAACTTGGACCTTTCTGACTCCACACCCCAATGAAAACGATACCCACTGGACTACCACCTTGCTGCCAGTCCTGTCCCATTACTGAATGTTTATTTTGTACCTCGAGGACAGGAACCGACTTGTCGTTGAATCCTCAGCACCTGGCACCTGGTAGGCACACATAATTAGTACTCATTTGCTGATTGGATGGTAAATTCTGCATGGATTTCTGAGAAGCATAAAGCTTAAGCAGGTGTATCCTTGCCCTAATGTGTTAAATCAATCAGTCATTCAATTAGTAGTTAGAGGTTCAGAACTAAAGAGATCTCAGAGGCTGTAGGAATCCAGCCCTCTCATTTTACAGATGAGGAACCTGAGACCCAGAGATTTGAACTAACTTAATCCAAAATTATATGTCTAGGTAATATATAGCAGGGCTGGAATTTGAACCCAGCGCCTCTGACTCCAAGTTGCCAGCTGCTTCCTTTTCTTCATTCAGTTATTATTCATAGCGCCAACCTCCTGGATGGCTTGGAGGGGCAGCTGTGTGCTCTGCCCTGCTGTATAATAAGATGGAGGGCTCCACACTTCCTCACCAGGACAGGCCTCCTTCACCCTGGGGGCTGCCGTCCTCTCTAATTAGCTGGCAGAGAGGGTGAAACTATTCACAGGTGAGCCAGGGTTTGAAGGAGCCTGGGAGTCTGGCCGATGCCAGCGTTGGACAAACGTGTGTATTCTGGACTTTGGAGGAATGGCTTGTTCATCTTGTGGATGAGGTGAGAGGTCTCTAATCCGATCTGAGGCCATTGGTTAGAATCAGAGGGTCACACCTGGGAGACCTTAGAAACATCTAGCTCAGTTCGCCTACCTCCACCTGCAACCTGGAGGAGGCAGAGCCAGGCTGGAACCCTGGGCCCTCCTGACTCTGCTTACTACTGGACCACACTGCCTTAGCATAGAAAAGGAAGACTTCTGGGTTGAGAGATGGCAGCTATGGAGGCCAGTCTCTGGTTTATTACATTTGAAGGCAGAGAACCTGGGTCCAAATCCTGATTCCGCCTCCTCCTTACGACCTGCGTGATCTTGGGCAGTTTTACCTGTCTGACCTTCAGTGTTCTCATCTGTGAAATGAGGGGAGCTGTGATCAACTGGTACAAAATGATCCCTGAGGGTCACATGATGAATTAGTTTGAAAAATGTTATATTGTCTATTTTATTACATTTTTATTTATTAAATATTTTCCAATTATATTTTAATCTACTTCAGACTGCATTTGGGAATGTTGTGGACTGTGTGTTGATGATTAGCTTCTTAGGGCATCAGTTACCTTCTGCTGCCTCAGTTTCCTCAAATAAAATGGAGATAATAATAACACTTTTTAGGAATGTTGTAAAAATGAGATTTTTATAAAGTGCTTAGCACAGATTAGGTGCTTAATAAATGGTAATTCCTCCCTTTTCTCCTTCCTTCCTTCTCTCCCTCTCTCCTTCCTTCCTTCCTTCTCTCCCTTCTCTAAATCTCTGATTTTATGATCTGCTGCTGATTCTGTCTGAATTTATGTGAATCCCTTAATTACAGGTTCAGAGTTTTTGTGTGTTTGGGTTTTTTTTCCTTAGGACTGGAAGGGACCTTTTACAGGCCGCCTGATCCAACCTCATTTAAAGCTTGAAGACATGAAGGCAGACATTTACCTAATACTCCAGGTTTGTGAAATGCTGGGTCTGGCAGGGCCTAAGTGGCAGAACTTTGAGGGCCGAGTTTCTTGGTCAAAGGGAGATTCACCAAGGCTGTAGAATGGGAAATTGCAAGGTACTTTAGAACCATTTAGAAGAAATTTTAAAAACACCCTTTGAATTAGGCAGACTCTTTAGGCATTTGAGAGTCAGCCTGTAAATAAGGCTGTCCTTTGATAACCTTGCCTGGATGACCCCTTTAGCTCTGCATTGCCAGAAATCTTAGTCTTCACTGATGAAAGGAGTCTTTCCCCTCTCTCCCAGTGAAATTACAGGTTGTGACTCTTCATCCCCCCCCTGGCCCCCCAAAGATAGAAGCCTACAGTCTCCCCCAGAGCTTTCTATACAAGGAGGTGAGTGGGATGACAGGGCGATTCAGATATGAGTTGGGTTGCTGTCTGTGGAGTTAACTGATAAAGGGTCTTGCAGTTTCTTTGGAGTGAATTCTTCTCCCTGGGGAAGGGGAAGATGTTGGATGTTTACAATTCTTCTAACTTCCTAGTACTGTTTGAAAAAGCCTTTCTGACTGTGGTCTTGATAAGGGAAGTATTATCTTCCCCTAATAATGGAAGACACCTGTCTGCTCCCACCCTGTCCTGGTTATAAATCTGTGTACAGAAGTCTTAGTCACATGAGGAAGGAAGGAAGGAAGGAAGGAAGGAAGGATGGATGGATGGATGGATGGATGGATGGATGGATGGATGGATGGGGCAGGGGCAGAACTCCTGGGTGGGCTGCCTGTGATAAATGGGTCTGAACACCTTTGTGAGCCTCTTTGGGATCAGACACTGAATTGAACCAGGGTGAGATGACAGGATGTCTGTGTTGCATGCTCCTTTTCTTCTTGACGCCCTGTCAGTGCTGCTGGTTCAAACCAGGGGGTTGGAGAGATAGGGATTGGGTTTCTTGTAGGCTACCTTTGAAAGCTTCTGGTGATAATTACTTATTCATTATTGGTTGCTGTTAACCTTATCTAGGGTCAGCAGCTGGGTGTCTGGGGAGATAATGGTCTTCCCTCTTAATGGACACCATTCCCCTGCCTTCTGTCTTCAGCCTTTCTCTCTCTTGCTATAGATAATTCTCTCTTGCTGTAGATAATTTGCCTTGCAGGTGGCTGGACTGGGCACCCAGTGGGCAACCAACTCAGAATTGCCCTAATAGGTGGTGTTGGTAACTGTCTCTTATCTGAGGTCTTTCTTTTTTATCCTTTTGTTAAATTCCCCATCAGAGAGTTACAAGGGACATTTTATTTCCCTCCTGACTACTTCTTAGCTTCCTGAACGAACGAACGAATGAATGAATGAATGAATGAATGAAGTAACAAAGAGTATTGTCTCAGCCCAGTAACGACTCGTATTCAGATAGGATATTAGGTTGCCCAAAGCATTTTGTTATCAACTTTGAAACTTTCTGCTAGCTTTTGAGGTAGGTAGTGCTCTAGATATCATCCCATTTCACAGAGGAGGAAACTGAGACATAGAGAGAGTATATGACTTGAGATCTTCTAAGTAAGGTACCTTTGGGGTTATCTAGTCCATGGATGTTAAGTGACTTCCCAGGTCGCACGCAACAGAAACTCTAGAGATACTTTTTGATGCTGGGGTGGAACCTTATGACTTTTAGTCTTCTAGTGAACACACAATGAGAAAACAGATGTTAAATTGTATAAAACTAAAATACTAATCAGATATAAAATATATATTATGTATGTATAATAAATTACTAATTAAAATATTTCAGAGAAAGCAGAAATTCTGGTGATGGGGAGTTCTTATTTAAGAGGTGGGGGCTTGAACTAGTTCTTTGAAAAACAGGCAGCATTTGGAGAGGAAGACAGAATGGAACTTTAAGATAAGCTGTTTTGGCATTCGATAACCTTCCTAATCTAACCCTCTCCTACCTTTCCAGTCTTCTTATATTTTACTACCCCCGCCCCTCATATACCATGTGATCCAGGGCCAGGGACACTCCCCTGACTTTATTTTCTCTGGCTGTGCCCCGTGCCCGGAATGCCCTCTCTCCTCATCTCTTCCTCCTGGCTTCTTTCAAGACCCAGCTACAAACCTCACTTCCTTTTTTTTAATCTTATTCATTTATTTGTTTTCAGTTTTCTATAATCACTTCCAAGTCTTAGATTTTTCTCCCCCTCCCTCTCCTCTCCCTCCCCAAGACAGTGTTCTATCTTATATGGGTTCTACCCCTAGAAGACATTTTTCATATTAGTCATGTTGCATAGAAGAATTAAAACGAATGGGAGAAACCATGAGAAAAACTCAAACAAAGCAAAACATAACGCAGGAGAAAATGGTCTGCTTCGTTCTGCATTCCAGTTCCATAGTTCTTTCTCTGGATGTGGATGGCATTTTGCCTCATAAAATCCCACTTTGTACAGGAAGCCTTTCCTGATCCCCCTTAATTCCAGCAACTTTCTTCTGATATTATTCTTAATTTATTTTATATGTATATGATATATACATATAATTCTCCCATATGTATTCTTCTGTGTATATATAAATATAAATAGGTACCGTGTGTTCTATATCATATATAATAAAGATATAATGCAGTACCATATATTATGTGGATTTGTGGATGTGGATTTGTTTCCATGTTGTTTTCACTATTAGAATGGGAGATTCTTGAGGGCAGGGACTGTCTTTGGCCTTTTTTTGTATCCCCAGTACTTGGCACGGTTCCTGGCACATAGTAGACACTTAATAGAAGCTTGTTGTTATAGAGATAGGAATGATATGGGGCAGATACTGAGATTTTCTTCATTGAAGTAGAAGATTCCTTGGGTCATAGATCTGAATGTGGAAGGGACCTTGAAACCCTCCCTGTCTAACCTCCTGGTTTTTTTATGGATGAGGGAACTGAGGCCTAGGTAATAGAAATGACTTGCCCAAGGTTACTCAGCTAGTAGGTAGTAGAACTGAGAGCCAAGAGTGGAGATTTGAACTTAGGCCAAGTCCCTGGCTTCAGATCTAGAGCTCTGACTTGTCTAGCTAGTGTGCCGTAATCCCTTCTCATTTTTCTGCTTTTATGCATGTCTTCCATCTATTTCCGTTCACACAGTCTAGGCTGGATTTGTGAGTCTTGGGGTTTTTGTGAACCCCTTTATGAAGGAGTGAGTTATTTGCCTGCTGGGTCATTAAACATGCCCCCTGCACCCCTCAGCTTGATTTGAGGTGGCCAGCATGGGCACAATTAGAAGGACAACGGTAGCCCTTGGCCCATCAAGGCCCAGGGCCTGGATTGCCTGATAATGAGCTGTTCTCCCCCTGGGCTGCCCCTACCTCTCCTACTTTCTAAGACCCTGAAAAGGGGAAGCCTCTTTGTCTGCCCTGGTGTGCTTAGACAATGGCTCCCTGCTAATGTTCCATCAATGGCATGGTTTAATTGCCTTGACTGGAGCCAGGGGACAAGAACCTCATTAGTTCTGCTATCTGCTCCTGAATGGCTGGTGCCTGGCATTCCAAGGGCCTTGGGAGTGGGAAGCATGGAGGAGGGGGCTGCCTGGGGCACCTGGAGGGGTGATTTCTGCTATGGGGGGCGAGTTTTAGGGCTCGAAGTGACCTCCAAAGCCATTTGTTCTAACCCTGTTATTGGACCCAGGAGGAAAGTAAAACCATGGAGATTTTAATGACTTGCCCCAGTGGGGATTTGAACCCATCTGATTCCCCATCCAGTAAGCTTTCTGTTGCCCTACACTCATCTTCACTGATCACTTTAGATGGTAGAGAAGTGGATAGAGTGCCAGGCCTGGAGTCAAGAAGACCTGAGTTCAAATTTAGCCTCAGACACTTCTGAGCTGTGTGACCTTGGGCAAGTCACTTGACCCTATTTGTCTCAGTTTCCTCATCTATAAAATGAGCTGGAGAAGGGAATGACAAATCACTTCAGTGTCTTTGTCAAGAAAATGCCAAATGGGGTCATGAAGAGTCAGATACAGCAGAATAGCAATGCCCCCTCCCACTGTGGTATAGCATGATGATAGAAGACTTGAGTTTGAATTCCAACTCTGCTACTTAATATGTGTGTAACCTTGGGCAAATTACTTGACTCCCCAGGGCCTCAGTTTCCTCATCTGTAAAATGGAGTAGAGTGGACTTGACGTCTTCCAGCTCTCACTCTAGGATCCTATAACTTCCTTGGAATCAATTTCCCCATCTGAAAAATAAGGGGATTAAACTTAGTGACCTTTGAGGTTTCTCCCAGGTCTAACTATGGAACCTAAAATATTTCTTTTTTACATTTTCTGTCTCCAGTGTGCTTAGCACATAGTAAATGCTCATTGGTTTTTCCTATGATTGTGTTAATGGGTCATTTGCTCAAATCAATCCACATTATTGGGGCAGCTAGGTAGATAGAACTCAGGCCCGGAATCAGGAAGACCTGAGTTCAAATCGGCTTCAGACACTTAGTAGCTGCGTGACCCTGGGCAAGTCACTTCACCTCTATCTACCTCAGTTTCCTTACTATAAAATGGGCATCATAACAGTACCTACCTCCCAGAGTTGTTGTGAGAGGATCAAATGGAATATTTTTAAAGCAGTACAATTATGTTAAAGCAACATAATTAAGTGCTACATAGATGTTAGCTATTATTAGTTATTGGCCATTCATTCAGGGGATACCTGGGAAGACTGGCCATAGAGAGGTAGGTAGTGTGTTGTAGTCAAAAGAGCGCTGGCCCTTGGAGTCAGGAAGACTGGGTTCTCGTCCTGACTCCATCACTTAGCAGCTGTATGACCTTGGACAAGTCACATCACAGTTTTGAGTCTGGATAGCCTGATTTGGGTAGGGGAGATGGTACTTGTGTTGCTTGCTTCCCAGGACGGTGGGGGAGTGCCTTCCAAAGTTGAAAAGTAGTACAAGAGTGTTTTTTATTATTCCTTATTAAGATTTGGCCTGACCTGTGTTGTTTTTTTTAATTGTTGGGGAACTCCCTGGTATGGAAATTCCCTCCAGAGATAAAGAGCCTTCCACTACTTTCCTGTTAACAAAGCTTTGAAAGGTGCAAACCACTTTTGACTAATGCAAGTATTATTAGCCCTATGGGCTAGAGCTTTCTGTTTGGAGCTCTCTGGTTATAAAAGGCCTGTTAGCCAAAGTCAAACAAACAAGAGAAAACAAGTCTACCTTCTCCATTCCTTAGTAATCACCTTGATTCCCATTCTGCAGATGAGGTGAGAGAGGTTAACACATACTATCAAGATACAGGATTTGAACCCAGGTCTTCTGGCAGGAATCCTCATCTTCCCTGGAAAGATGGTGGGGATGGCCCAAAAAGTTTCTCGACTCAGCCAGAAAAAAAATCTTGATCATACTTCCCCATTTACTTATTTATAAATTTTGTACATGTACAACTGTGGGAATAATTATGTGTGTTATAAAACAAACAAGAAAGAGACATTAGAAAGGATGAGAGAAGGATGAAGTAACCTTTGATTGAGATCAGGGCCTCACCAGAAGAAAATCAGATGGAGGATGGATTGGAAACATATTTGAAGGAAAGAGCCCCGTCTTGGGGCTGGGGTCTGGAGAGAGAGTCAGGGATGGAGGAAGAGACGCAGAGATATAGAAATGATGAGATCTGGCAATTGATTAAGTATGTGGGGTGAGTGAGAGAGAAGAGTTGAGGGTGACTCAGAGGTGTCCAGTCTGGATGACTAGAAAGGAGGTGTCCAATGGGAGGGAGCTTAGTGGGGAGGAAGCTTATGAGGTCTACAAGGAAGAGCCAAGCCATCCATGTCTGTCCATTGTGGGAGAACCCACTGTGTCCCACCCAAAGCAAAAGGGGTTAGGGTTTGAATGTGTGTGGAATTTTCCCAGTGTCTCTTTGGGTGTCTCAGATATGTGGTTAGCTTGTGGCTGTCCTGAGAGGTCCATCAAAGCTCAGAATAAGGGTAATATAGAGGGATAAAGAGATTTCTAACTGTGTGACCCTGGGCAAAGTCACTTCACCTTTGCCTCAGTTTCCTTATCTGTAAAATGGACTGGAGAAAGAAATGGCAAACCACTCCACTATCTTTGCCCAGAAAACCCCAAATAGGATCACAGAGAGTCGTAAATAACTGAATAACAGCACATATCCTCAGCATTTAACACAATGCCTGGCACATAGTAGGTACTTAAATATTAGCTGACTGACCCAAATGGGGTCCCGGAGAGTCAGATGTGACTGAAACGACCAAACAACAAGGGGAATAAAGGCTCCTCCTACCTCTTTCAGAGACCAGGGGGTCAGCCTCTGCAGGCTGGTGTGGTAGACTTGGCTTGGGGACACTCGATAGGGTATCTTGCCAAAAATGCTAATCACCTAGATCTCGGAGGAGAGAGGGGATGCCTGTTCTGTGTAGTATGACAGGGTCCCCTCCGGGGCTCACTGGCTTGTAGCATCTCTGCAATCTTCCCCACTGGGAAGTGGAGATGATGTGATCCACTCAGCCTGTCTTACTTTAGCGGGAAATTGCCTATTTTTAGCCGGGTCCTGTATTGCCTCTTGCTAAACTCAGTCACAGTCCAGGAGGCGAAGAATGTGGTGGGTGGTGGTAGCATGTGTGTGTGTGTGTACTTTGTTAAATAAAAAAAATGATGATTTTAGTTTTACACGGCTCCAAAGAAACCTTGATGTATTTCTGAGAAGGAATGAGCTGGAAAATGGGGAAAGCAAATAAAACCTCCAGGGTCCTGACCGTTAATCCGGTTCGAGATACGGGATTGGAGGCATTCATCTGGGCTTTGTGGAAGGGGCTCAATAAGGGGGTTCCATGGAAGGCATAGGGGATGGGGTTTGATTCCTATGCCTCTCCTCCCCTCAGCTGGCTTCTTTACCTTCCTGAGCCATCCCCTGGAACAAATAATAAGTACAAGAGGGAGGAGGAAAGGAAAGGCATTTCACTAGAATTAACTGGCATAGTAACCAAGTGTGGGATGGCCCCTGCAGAGGAGGAGGGAAGCTGTATTCTCTCCTCTCCCAGGGCCACACTCAGTCATTAAAATGATACGATGTTCAGTTTTACCTTTAAAAAAATTATATGTATCTATACATGTATTTATAACACACACACACATATAACAATAGCTGTAACACTACCAATGTAAAGACTTTCTTTGGAATGAAACAGAACATTGTGCAGTTATACCCATTGTCCCCAAAGCTTTAATGCCTCAAAACTTCAAGAAGCCTTTTGGGACACTGCGGATGTGAGGAGAGTTTTCCTAGTTTCTCTTACTTCACTTTGCATCTGTTCATTTGACTCTTCCTGTGTTTCTGAGCGCTCCTCAAGGAACTTTTCAGCAAGCATTTTTGAAGTGCCTACTGAGAGCTAGTTCCACTCAAATCTTTCTTTTAAAAAATGAAGCCATATCTACCCTCAAGGAGTTTCCATTCTTCTGAAAGAATGTTGCTTCTTGCAATGAACATACTCCAACAGTGTTAGTTTTTGGAAGTCTGAGTGAGCAGTGTGAGAACACTGAGAATTCATAAAAATTCCTTCCTCCCTCCCTCCTTTCCTCCTTCCCTCCCCTCTCTCACTTTCTCTTTCTTTCTCTCTTTCCTTCTTTCTTTCTTCCTTTCTCTTTCTTTCTCTCTCTCTTTCTCTCTCCCTCTTTCTCTCCCTTCCTCCCTCCCCTCTCTCTATCTCTTTCTTTCTTTCTCCCTCCCTCCCTTCCTTCTACTTTTTCTTCTATCTTTCCTTTCTCTCTCTTTTTCTTTCTTTCTTTCTAAAGTTGTCTTCTTTTCTTTCCTTCCACAAATAATTATTTAAAGGTATGTTAAATTTCTTGTGAAACAGGCAGGAAATTAGCATGTATTTATTAAGCACCTGTTGTGTGCAAGGCACAATGCTAAGCACTGGGAAGACAGAAAAGGCCAAAAACAGCCCCAGCCCTCAAGGGGCTTGCTTATATTCTAATGAGGGAGACAAGATGCATATTATCTGAGAAGGGAAGTCTCTTATGGGGTAGGGGATAAATGTTCCCTGAAGAAGGTAGGATTGGACCTGAATCTTCTAGGAAAGCAGAGGTGAGCAAGTAAGGAGGCAGCTGGTGAAAAGACCTGAGTCAGTCGATCAGTAAGCATTTATTAAGTGCCTGCTGTGTGCCGTAAGTACTGGGGATACAAAGAATGGCCAAGGGCGGTCCCTGCCCTGGGGGAGCTCCCAGCCTGATTTGAGTCAGGTGATGGGGTGTGTGGGACCAGTGATGAGTAGGCCAGCATTTTAGAGGACTAATGAACTACATCTCTGGCTTACATAAAATCCACATAGAAAGACTGTCATTGTTTCTGTCTTCATGCTTCATTAAGGTCGGGCCCTTGCAAAATAATAATAATAATAAAAAAACAAATAACCTCATAAATCTGCTGAGTTGATTAGGTAAGAGGACCAGCTGGGCAGGTCCCATGACTGTCTTGATCACAGAGTGTCCTGGCTGCCCTGGGGCATCCCCACAGGGTTTGGGCAAATCCACCGTCTCTTTGCTTCCTGCCTTCGGGAAGGGGGAGTGGATACCAACATCCGGTGGGAAAGATGAATTTTCTCTCTGCTACTAAGTCATGCTAGAAAATTCACAAGCCAGATAAAATAACTGTGATTATAAATAATTTTTCCCTGAAAAGTCACTGGTTTCCTCTCATCAAGCTGATGACTAATCCTTTGCATCCAGTGGCCTTTCTTTGTGAGATGTCTCATGGAATTAGAACTTTTAAAAAAATCTTAGTGTTAACTCACTCTTCTCCTTCCTTCCCTCCCCTTTCTTTTTCTTTTTAAAAGGCAAAGAATGATACAGACCCTTACCTTCCCCACCTCCACATATTTTGGGCAGCGAGATGGGGGATGTTTTTGAATTCTGTGAGAATTTTCTTAGGATCACAGGTTTAGAGCTGGAAAGTCAGTCAATGAACATGTAAAGAAGTGCCTACTATGTGCCACACTCTGTGCTAAGGATACAAAAAAATGAAAAAGAAAAGCAGGACCTTAGTGGCTGGCTAGCATAACCCTCATCTTTACAGCTGGGGTCTTGAGACTTGCCCCAGGTTTGTACCAGATATTAGGTGGTAGAGCCAGGATTAGAACCCAGATCTTGTCTTCAAATCTAGTGCTTGTCCTACTCTTCTGTATTGCCTCTCTAGTCCTGGAGATTACCCTGCCCATATCTTCCTTGTAACCTAGTTATTTACTTATAAACCCCTTGAGGACAGGGAGAGTTTTTTGGCTCTGTCTTCTTGTAGCTTTGGTGCCCTGCACACAGTAGGTGCTTAATAAACGCTCCCTATAAGTGCCCCATGCAGTCACAAAAGTATGTGATGAAATTTATTTAAAAACCTCAGCACATACGAAATGAGTGCATCTGGGAGAAGAGAAAGCTTGGGGACCACTTCAAAATGCTAGGAGATCCACTTGACATTTCTCATCGTGTCTGCTCCGTGTTGTGGGGGAGCTGCCCCGGGCCTGTTCTAGGCCCTCTCAAAGTGGTTCAAGGGCTTGGAGGAGCCTTGGAGGGGCCCTTCCCACCTTCCTTTCCCCCTCTTCACCCCCCCCCCCCCCCCCCCCCCCCCGCCATGTGTGCTGGAATTCCCCTCTCAAGCTGGGCTGGGGCCTGCTGTGGCTGCTCTCGCTGCCTGGGCACACACTCCCTGCTTTCTCAATGTCCAGAGGGAAAAACATCCCAGCTATGTTGCCTTCCTTAGCTCCTCTCCAAAAGGAAAGGGGGGCGGCGGGGGGGTAGCTGAGGACAGGGGAGGCTGGAGCACTTCCCCAACCTACAATGATAGCTTTCTGTCTCGGAAATCAGAAATCCTCAAAGTGAAAATGAAACCTTCTGTGGGCGTCTCTCGGGGGAAGACAGACCAGGTACAGGGAGGATTTGGGGTATTTTAAAAAATGTGCTCTGTTTTCTTTGCTGGAGTCTTCCTTAATCTTCTAAAATAAATCTCCTGTGAATGCTGCTGAAATCTAGGGTTTGGGGCTTGTGGTAGGAGATGGGAAGGACCTCAAAGGTATCCCTGTTGGCCAAGGCCCTCACTTTCTAGAGGAAGGTGCTGAGGCCTTGAGGGACCCCTTCTTGTCTAGTCTGCTCATCTTATGGAGGAAGGGAAGCTGCCTTATAGAGGGAGAGACTTCACACCCAGCTGCAACCTTTAACAGAAGAAGGGAAACTGAGGCCTCCAAAGAGGGGGACACTTGTTACCAGTCCCCTTCCCCTTTGTAGAGGGGGGAAAATAGAGATGAGAGACTCCTTACTGATCTCCCACTCTCCTAGTTTTATAGAGATGGGAAACATTGCAGAAAAAAAGGCGAAAACCAACCTAGAACCTGTTCTTTCATAGAAAAGGAGAAACTGAACCCCAAAGAGAGGGAAACTTTTCACTTATTTCCCATTTTGTAGAGGAGGGGAAAGAGGGGGAGACTTTTCTTTGTAGAGGAAGAATCTCCCTTGTAGAAGGGGGAGACTTCTCACTGAACCCCCTTTATAGAGGGGGAGACTTTTCACTGAACCCGCCTGTATCAAGGGGGAGACTTCTCACTGAATCCCTGACCCTTTTCAGAGTAAGGGTAAAAACTGAGACCTCTAGCCCAACCTCCATATTGTTGTAGAAGGAGGGTAAACTGAGGCTTACAGAGGTGGTGCCAGAAGGACTCCATAAATAGGAGATAACAGCTGGGATGCCCAGCCAGGTCCTTTCCCCTCTCAGTCCCGTGCTTGTCCATGACTCCGCTGACTCATCTTCTGGGAAGTGATGGACTTTTTAGTCAGTTTCCTCCCCCCACCCCTCCTTTGTCCATCCCTCCACTTACGGAGGCGCCACCCCCAGTGATAACAGTCCTGTGCTACTTTTGATCCTCTGGGCCAGGATTCGTGGGACTGAGAGGCTGTGCAGCTTGGGTGCTTGGCCAGTGGCCTTGCTGAGTCATTGTGGGAGAGCCCAGATGGCAGAGGGTGAGTCAGCAGGGGAGGCAGAGATGCTTCCCCTCCCCCCAGCTCCTTATAGAGGAAGGACCCTCAGCTCCAGCGGTGAGGATGTGAGTTGTTTGTTGTGCAGTGGAGTCTGGCTCTTTGTGACCCCATATGGGATAAAATTGTAGTTGAATAGTAAATACTAGCTAGCATTTATGTACCACTTCAAGGTCTGCTAAGCCCTTGCAAGAGCCTAGGAGGTAGGTTGCTTGGTGTTAATCATGCCCATTTTGGGGGTGGCAGGCTAGGTGGTACAGCAGTGGATAGCGTACCAGCCCAGGAGACAGGAACACCTGAATTCAAATTCAGCCTCAGACACTTAACTAGCTGTGTGATCCTGGGCAAGTCACTTAACCCCAATATTGCCTTAGGGGAAAAATCATCCCATTTTACATGTGAGCAAACTGAGGCTTGCCCAGGATCACATGACTAGTAAATACTTAGGATCTGAACTCGAGTCTTCCTGACTCTTAAGTCCAGCGCCTGTCCACTGTATCACCTAGCTGCCTATAAATACATAAAAACATTAGGCTCTAAGTTCATCCTCTGCGGCTCCACCAAGCACATCCTCATTACGACTCCAGTAAGAGAGGGCATCAGGGGATGCCAGGTACTATCTCCTGCTCCCTGGTGCCCTTTGCTCGCTTTCTGTTTTGAAATTTCTTGGGTTCCAGGTAACTTGGAAATGAGTCTTCAGTTGGTGCTAGCTAGTAAAAATTCTTATTGTTAAGTTTTTATTAAACAGTATTATGTCTTAGCAGATATTTGGTGTGCTACGTTGTTGGCCAGGAATGTGGGGCTGTCATCCTCTGAGGGTCTTTTGAGTCCACTCTGGGATCGTAGACACTCGCGAATCTTCAGAAAGGTTCCCCCACCTACGATGTAGTGTTAATGACAGTAATAGAATGCAAGCCGATAGAACAGAGGCTGCTTGAGAGCAGAGTTTGTCTCATTCCTTGTATCATATTGACATTGCCTAGCACAGTATCTAGCACATAGTAGGTGCTTTTAGTAAATGTTTCTTGTTTGGCTTTGGTGTGACACAGCATGCCTTTGCATGGGCTGAGTGCACCTTGCCTGAAATGTACCTCCTTCTTGGCTGCAGCTTTTGGAGCCCCTCATTTCCTTCAGAAACTGTTCCCTACTCGAGATCTTTCCCCTTCTCCCTTTCAACATGACCAATATTAAGCAATTAAATACAATTTATATATGATTTACATATTAAAATATAGTTCGAGTTTATTAGAAAGTTGGTTACATCATAATGGTTAGCGAGCTGGCTTCCAATCCTTGTAGATCATGCTTCCGACTGGCTATGGGACCCTCAGAAAGTCACTTTGGCTTGAGTAAAACTGAGTTACAGAGAGGGGACCAACCTGCATTGGCAGAGGGAGCTTGCTCATCTGGGAGTTTCTTGTGATAATTAACAGGTCTGCGCCACCACTCCCCCGATATCATAATAGCTATTATTATGGTTTCCATGCAGCTCTGAGTCTGTTAGGGGCTTCTTCTCCCCACAGCCCCTGCGCCACAGACTGGGGAGCTGGACCAGTAGCTGGTGAACTCAGATGGCTAGGGAGTGCTCCTTGGATACTCTGGGTATCAGTTGGCCATGGGTGGGACTGGGAACTCCTGCCAGGTCCCTCCTGGTACCTCTGGGTGCCCTTTAGGGTGAAGGTGTGTGGATGGTACTGAGGGCAGGGACTGTCTTTTGCCTTTTTTTTTTTTTTTTTGTAGCACAGTGCCTCGCATATCATAGGTGCTTAATAAATGCTTATTGATTGCTAGAAAAAAACCTGACTGCCAGTAGGACCAGAGGATCTGCTTCTTATACAAAGGACAGCTTGAGTAGATGGCAAGCTTCCTCCCCCCTACCCCCCACCACCTGCCTCTTCTTTCCCTTTCCTCCCTGCCCCCCCACACCTCCGGTAAGATCAGCAGCAGCAGGCCTGGGAAGGAAAACATAGGTATCTTGGCCGTCCCAGCCTGCTGGACTGGTCATGCTCTCTTTGGCTCAAGGTTCAGTGCTCAGAAATCAAACCCAGCCTGCCCCCTGACCCTGGGCGATGACTTCAGTGGGACCACTCTGTTCTTCCTCTCAGCTCTACCAGGGAGTTGAAAGCAGGGACCTTGACTGACCTCAGAGGCCTCTGGGTTCCTGTCCAAACAGCTCCTCATCCCAGCTGGCCTTGCTGGCTGTCCTGGGGATTCATCAGGTGCTGGATTTCAGTCCAGAGCAAAGCGACTTAGAGGCTCCAACTTTTTCCTTAATTTTCCTGTAGTCTCTTGAAAACTACCCAACCAAACTACTGTTCCCCTCTCCTCCCAGGGACTGGTGGATGCATTATGTTGACACCTTTTTTTTTTTCTGAAGAATTAAGAAGGGACATGTAGTACAGCAGGAGCTCTGCGCTTGACATAGGGAGAGACTGACATTCAGTAGCCATGTGACTTTGGATAAATCACTTTAACCTCTCTGTGGTCCTTAGTCTTCCCATCTATTATAAGGGGAAGAGCCACACAGATATTCCCCATTTTGGTAGGATTATAAATTGAGAGTCAGAAGGCTAGATAACTTTACTGGTTCACTAAGCCAAGTCTCTTCCCCCCATTTTACAGATAAGGAAACTGAGGCCCAGGAGGATGCTTGCCCCCAGGGTCATATAGCTAGAAACTATCTCAATCAGGATTTGAACCTGATTCCTAAGACCAGCACCACTACCATTTTATCATACTGCCTTTCATAATTCTTATATTTCAGTTCAACACACATTAAGCTCCTAGTGCATGCCAGGCAGTGAAGAAAAAAAATAACACAAACCTGCCAAAAATCTAAGCCATGAGTGGGGAGCCTGCATCCTCCAGGCCCCATGTGGCCCTCTAGGTCCTCAGGTGTGGCCCTTTGAATCCATATTTCACAGAACAAATCCTCTTAATAAAAGGATTTGTTCAGTAAAACTTGGACTCAGTCAAAAGGCCACACTCAAGGATCTAGATAAGTGGCCTCAAGGCCACAGGTTCCCCACCCTTGATCTAAGCATTCCCTGCTTTCAAAGAGCTTACATTTGAAGGAAGGGAGGAGACATGACCTGCACCCAGATCAAGTAAATATAAAGTCATATAAAGTCATTTCAAGACAGGGAGAATGTTAACTCTTAGGAAGGCTGAGGATGCATGTTGTTTGTTTGGTAGCCACCGAGCCTGTGTCCTGAGGGTCGGGGAGAGGGACATTTCCAGACATGGGTGCGAAGGCCCAGGAGGAAAATGTGGTGAGGAAATGGAGTGCGTAATTTTTGTTAGTATTATTTATTTGTAGGATTTATTCTTCCTGGTTAGATTCAAGGAATATAATCCCAGCAAGTCTCCCTCAGGCCTTAGGGGACAATGGAACCATTTTGATCAGGGCCATTGTTTGGGGGTAATTATATTTTTTTTTGTTAAGTTTCTAGACATCACCCAAGGTTACTGGAAAAGCATGTCCCGGCCGGGAGCCATCATTCATGGCCGTGAATCCAGGGGGATTCATTGCTGACCGTTTACACGGCATGACAGGAAACCAGGCTGGGCAGACAGTGACCACATGCCTCGCTAATGAGATTGGGTGTTCCATGACTAGCCAGGTGTCTAGCGGGGGACACGTTGGGGCTCATTTCCCTCTTTCTCAGCAGGTAGGGGAAATGCGGGGTTTGTTCTGGGAAACTTGTCTTCGTAGGTGGATGGTGCTTCCTCGCGGAGTCTCTGAGATAGCATGGAATGAGTGGGCCATTCAATCCCCTCTCTCCTCCTCTGCTGGTTTGTGGTCCAGGCTTAAAATGGGAAATGGGGATGGAGGGGTGAGGGCCTAGAAGACATTTCTCTTGTGCAGAGGAAAAGAACTTATGGTCTCAGAAACCCAGCTTGTCAGTATAACCTTGGGTCAGCCCAGCTCTGAGTTTGAGGGGAATCCCTGTTTGGACCTTGACTTTTCCTATGTAAATTGAAAGGGGTTGGATTAAACTCTCTCCAAAGCTGCATCCCCTTCTGAGTCCTGTGATTCTATCGTGGGGGTGGGGGGGTAGGCTTCTCCATTTGTCTGTCTCTAAACTCCTGTCTAGCTCTAATTCTGAATTAGGAAAAGACACTTTTCTCTGCTAGAGTGTTTGATTAGTGGATTCCCCCCCTCCCCAGCCCCTTGCTCATTTTTTAGAGTGCCCCAGATTCTGTCCAAGTAGATCCTTGGGTACAAGGAGTAAATGCGTGTTTCCTTCTTGGGATGGAGATTTCATGGAGGGTGAGGAGTGGCGGATCAAGATGCGGCTCTCTTCCGGCCCCAGATGCAGTCTGCTGGGGACTCTTACCCCTCTCTAGCTCAGAGAGCTTCATTTTTTTCTCCCACCCTCTTTCTCTCACTCTTCCTTTTTTCCTCCACTTTCCCGCCTTTTCCTCTTTTAATTTCATACTCCTATTTCCCCTCACTCTGCCTTTGCCCTGGCTGTGCCTTGAATGCCCTCCCTCTCCGTTCCTCATTCTCACAGACGGCCTTCACCTCTCTCCTAGCAGCTGTTCATAGGTGCTTAATAAATGTTTGCTGACTTGACCAGCAGCCTCCCTCTCAAACTACCTTGTACTTGCCTGCTTTGTATTTATTCACTTTATGTTGTGTGGAGTCAAATTAACAACATGCACATGTGTGTACTGGGCACTGAAGATAAATATTGGGGATATAAAGAAAGAAAAAGATAGCCCCTGCCTGCAGCTTACCGTCTGATGTGGGAGGCACTGTGCAATTATGTTTACACGCATACACACGGATTTTTTAATATATATTATATATGTATTTTATATACTTTTACAAATATATTTATATGTGTGTTGATGTCAGCAACTATGCTACTATGGTAGCATACCATATGTTATTATATATACTATATATGTACAAACTTATATATATACATATATACACACACACATATGTGTGCATGTTTACATGTTCATAAAAAGGTTGGTTCTGTAACTCAGTCAAAAGACCACACTCAAGGACCTAGAAAGCCACATATGGCCTCAAGGCTACAGCTTCCCCACCTCTGCACTAAGATTTAGGAGGACTGAGAAAGGTCTCTTGCTGAAGGTGAAATCAAAGCTAAATCTTAAAGGGAGCCAGGGAAGCAGGGAGCCAGAGAGGAAGAGAAGGGAGAATATTCCAGGCATGAGGGACCACCCATGAAAATGTCTAGAGTAAGGGATGGACTGTCTTGTGCAGGAAGCAGCCAAGGAGGCCAGTATTTGGGATTGGAGAGTATGTAAGCAGGCTGGCTTGTCAGGCATGGGTTTGATATTGAATCCCAGAAAGAATTGGGAGCCACTGGGGTTGATTGCTGTGGTGGGACCTTTGGTGGCTGAAGGGAAGAGGGAAATTGGAGAAGGGACCAGAGGTGGGCAGACCCCCCAACAGCCCTTGCAATGATCCAAGCATAACTATGGGGTGCAGAAGAGAAGTCAACTAAAAGCAGAATCCCTAGACCCAGGCAGCAGATTGGACATGAGGGAGTGGTGAGAGGGAGGAGGTAAAGATGAGGCCTGGGAGGAGGGTGGTGGCCTTGTCACAGCAACAGGAAAGTTAAGAAGAGGGAAGGGGGTAAAGGTCATGAGTTCCATTTTGAATGTGTGACATTAGGACATGGTTGGAGATGTCCAGTAGGAGAAGCCAGAAGAGAGTCTGAGAGTCACCATCGTAGAGGTGTTCATTGACCTATGTCCTTACTGTTTCCCCCATTAGAATAAAAATGCCACACAGTAGGAGTCATCCTTCATACTTGTAGCCACACTGTGTGGCACATAGGTCTTTAATCAATACCTGTTGGTCAATTGTTCCACAGAGTCCTCCTTCAGGTACAGCAACAAATCTGGCCTCCAGGCTCTCTTTCAGTGAGTTTGGGGTGGGAAGCCAGAATATCCATACAGAATAATAAAAATCACAGATGCTTATTAAATGTTTATTGACTCAGAGCAAGACAAGACCATGGGAATCTCACCTAGGTTAAACTCCCTTCTCTTATAGATGAGGAAATGGGGTGGGATGCGGAATAGAAAGCTGCTTTGTCCATGTTTATCCAGGGTAGGCCGTCCTAGAACTGGAATTCGAACTTGGGTCCTCAGAGCTCTTTCCAATCTACTTTTGCTAGATCAGAGTGAAGGAGGAACTCTCAGGAGCAGGTGAATCCTGGCTCTCCTACTTCTTACTTCATCACTAGTGGCCTTCTTTAGAGGACTTTGGAATATTTCCCTTCTGTTCAGATCCTCCCTGTGGTACTTGATAAGTGTGTGACCCTGAGCATGCCAGTGACTTGTCTGAGCCTTAGTTTCCTCATCTGTAAAACAAGGGAACTAGACTAGATGACCTCTAAGGACCTTTCCAGTTTTCTAGATCTACAGTCCTATAAACTGATAGAATGTCAGATTCCTGAGGACAGGTGGTTTGATTTCTGACTTTGTCTCTCCAGCCCCGAGTACGGTGTTTGGTGTTCAGTGATGGGCCTCGATCAGAAAAGCCCATTTTTCCTGCTCTGAATCCTACACACTGAATATGTGAGGAAGTCTGAGGGCAAAGCTCGCTCGCAAGGCCTATGACTTAAAACCAATCCCCAGCTTCATCCTCACTGGCTCTGTCCCTGGAGGCCTGCAGATGGGGGGGGATGGGGAGGAGGGAGGGCTTGGAGACTCTAGTTGGTTTTTATGGGATTCTCTTAGTTCCGAGCAGGGTGGCCACTGCCCTTTGTCAAGGAGGAAGTGTCTGGGGTGGGGCAGGGAGGGATGTCTGTGAGACTGGGCCTCTCCCGCCTACCCCCTGGTGCTCTCCTTTCAAGGGTCTAGCTCTGGACTCAGATCCTCATAACAATTGCCTTTGTGAGGATGCTCTGGGATAGGGAGTTGGTACTGGGGGAGGGGGAATGAATGGAGCAAGTGGCTCCTGGGAAATGTCCATCAGCCTCTCTCCCCTTCCCCTTTCCCCTCCTTCTCTCCCTTCCCCCCTCCTCTCTCTCTGTGTCTCTCTTTCCCTCTCTGTCCTTTTCCGTACCTCCTCCTCTCTTGCCTTGCACAACTGTCTCTCCTTGTCTTTGTTGGGAAAGCTTATTCTTGTTTCCCGACTCCCTCCTCTGAGTAAAAGGAGGAATTAGCATCCTTCCCTCTCACCTTTTCTTGGGCTGAGATCTCAAATGATTTTTGGTACTGGACAAATGGTCAGGTCCTGAAGCTTGTAGAATGGGTTCTAGAGACTGACCTAGGGCCTGAAAAAGACAAGATTCTGGGTCTGGAGTCTGACTCTCCCTGTCCTCTCCTCCAACAACAAATGGGTCAGGCTAGATGCCCCTGAGGTTCCACACAGCTCTGGTTCTAGCCTCCAGGGATCTCTAAGACCTCTTGTCAGACAGACTGATGATTGAGGTGCTTTCTGAGATCTGTTCTCATCCAGGTCTCCAGTGACCAGGAGATGCCCAATTTTGTGTCTTAGTCTTGAGGCTTCTTAGGGTCTCCCAACTGTATATATTTCACTGGCTATTCTCCATGCCTGATACATTCTCCTGCCTCACCCCCACCACTTGACTTCCTTTTAGTTTCAGCCAAAATCTTCTACAAAAAACCTTTCTCCTTAACATGTTTTCTCTTCTGTGGATCTTGAATGGACATGGCTGTCGTCTTCTTTATTGGAATGGAAGTGCTTAGGGCAGGGACAATTTTTGCCTTTCTTTTTGCCTTTCCTACAGTGTCTAGGAAGAACTTAATTAATATGTGCTTGTTAACCAACTAACTGGATTTTGGAGCAAAGTACCATCTTTTCGTTCCTACCCACCTCTTTTACTATGCTCATCTCTTGGAGCAAAAGCAAAAGGTTTCTTCCCTCTTTGGAGGGGTTCGGTAGTGATTGGCTGATCCTGACCGTTTTCTTCTACCATCCTGGGGTGTAAGTATTAGAAGGGACCTCAGAGGCCATCTAGTCTAACACGTACCTGTCCAGGACCCCATCCTACCACATGCCCAACATTCATTGAGCCTCTTACTGAAAGACTCCCAAAGAAAGAAAACCCACCCTGGGTCTGGGCAACCCATCCCACTTTGGGAAACCTCTCACTGTTAGGCAGTTGCCCTAACATCTGTATCAGTGCTTGGTATCTCCAGCACCTGGCATAGTGCCTGGTAGGTGCTCAATAAATGCTTATTGATTCTCTGTAGCTCTGATGAGATCATTCATTCAACAAGCCATTTATTAAGCATCTACTACATGTATCAGATATTACACTAGGTGCTCAGGATGCCAAGAGAGAAATGAAACAGCTCTTACCCTCAAGGAAAAAAAAATAACTCCTTAAACATCAGAATTGGTCCAAGTGGGAGCTAATGGCTCCATGAAACATCAAGAAACAATAAAACACAGTCAAGACTGAAAAAAATAGAAGAAAATGTAAAATACCTCATGAGAAAAACAACTGATTTGAAAAACAGATCCAGAAGAGGTAATTTACGGAAAGCCATGACCAAAAACAAAGAGCCTAAGTATCATATTTCAAGAAATTATAAAAGAAAATTGCCCAGATATCTTAGAAACAGGGGGCAAAGTAGAAATTTGAAAGAATCCAGCCATCACCTCCTGAAAGAGATACCAAATGAGAACCCCAGGAATATTATAGTCAAATTCTGGAACTCCCAGGTCAAGGAGGATATACTGGAAGCAACTAGAAAGAAATGGTTCAAATACCAGAGAGCCACATTCAGGCTCATACCGAATTTAGCAGCTACCATGGTAAAGGAGTGAAGGGTTTGGAACATGATATTCTGGAAGGCAAATGAGTTAAGATTACAAAAAAGAATAACTTACCCAGCAAAACTGAGTTTAATCCTTCAGGGGGAAATGGATATTTGATGAAACAGAGAACTTTCAAGCATTCCTTATGAAAGGACCAGAGCTGAATACAAAATTTGTATTTGTGTCTGTATATTCAGAATATATTAAGCAACAGAGCTAAGTATTGGAACCCATATCTTTCTGACTCCAGATCCCAGTACAATGCTGCCTGCTTCCTCTAATTTAGGGCTCTGTTGATAAGTTCAGTGGGGTGAAAAATACCCCAACTCTCCTCCCTGTTAGTAAGTTCCTCAACCCTTTCGCTATCCTGATGGAAGACTCCCTCATCTGTCTCCAGGAGCACATTTGAGGGGCTTGACCTGTTTTAAATTGTGTTGGTGGGTGGGCTCAGGGCTCTTTCCTCACTGGGAACTTCTTATTTTCATCACTGGTGTTTTTGAGGCCATAGTCTCAAAATATGTACTGAGATTTCCAAATAAAAAATGTTGGCATGACTATAGGTATGCCTCAAATTGTAATTTGGGTCTTTGGAAAACCAACAGAAACCTGGCAGCCAAAGCACCATTAGATCAATAATTTTGATTATCTGGTGCTCCCCCCTCCCCTTTTAGAGGATTCCCCCCTCCTAACAATTACAATAATAATAAGCACCTAGTTTTGCAAAGCATTTTACGAATACCTAATTTGATTCTTGCAACAACCCTGCTATTATAATCTTATTTTACAGTTGAGTAAACTGAGGCTGAGAGGCTTACTCGCCCCAAGTGTCTGAGGCAGGATTTTCACACAGGTCTTCCTGACCGCCACTTTCAGCCTTCCTCTCCCCCTTGTCATTTTTATATTTTCAATCCCTAATCTTTTAATGGAAGGCATTTAGTCAGGTGACTCAAATTTGAATCTAGACTCTGCCATTTAATGTCAATTTCATTTAATGTCCCTGGGCCTCAGTTTCCTTTTTCTGTAAAATGACCCCTCAGGCTCTAAATCTGAACATATAAATTTATTTAAAGTAATTTAACCTCTGTAGTTCTGATTTTCTTCATCTATAGAATGGAAGAAGGGTTAGGATTTGATGGTCTCTTCAGTTCTGGCTTCAAGATTTGGAACCAGAATGGATCTTAGAGGTCACCTAGTCCAAACTACATTCTATTAATTACAGTTGTTACAGAAACTAAGGTCCGTAGAGAGGGAAGGGGATTTGCCCAGGGTCATATACCTAGTAAGTGGAATTTGAACTGGGCTCTTCTGACTCCACATTCAACTCTCAAATGTAGCTTCCTCTGCAAAACCCCAAAACAGAAACCCAGAGGGGAACTCAGTGTCTGGAATGCAGACTGAGAAAAGCAGCCATCTAATTACAGCTACCAGAATATACCCACCTTTCCCCTCCCCCACGCCCCTCAAACAAAAAAGAAAGCAGACCAAAAAAAGACTGTCCCTCTCCTGGTATTTTAGTCTGCAGAGGCGTCCTGGCTAGTAGATGGGAAGCACTTGGATTCTTTAAGTTTTCATTGACTCAGTTTTTGATGGCCACATCCCTTGTTCTATTATTGGTGTGGGGTTTTTTGGGGGGGAGGGGGGAGCAGGAAGTTTCAGCCTTGAAAACACAAAAAATGGGTGCTGAAAGGAATTCAGAATCCTCAAGAGGGCACAGAGCAGGTACTGGGTGAATGCTGTTATCCATTATTGCTAGAGCCAGGAGGAACTAATGATACCCCTATCCTCCTGCCCCCTTGTTTGGCATGTTTTGAGACAGTAGGATGTCCTTGTGCCTGTATTTACATTTGCCCCCTCCAAAACCTTTGTTCTTTAGTCCTGTTCTCATTAGCTCTAACTGGGATTCTAAGGGCACCAAAATGAGGGAACTTTGCAATCTGACCAAAGCCAAGAGACTTTTGATTTAAACATGGCAGAGATGAGAGTCTTAGCAAAGGCACCTTGGGGTAGAGGAAAGAACATTTGGCCCTTGGAGTCAACAAGGGCCCTGGGTTTGAATCCTGTCTTTGACACTTAGCTAGGTGGCCTTGGACAATTCACTTATTGGTTTTTCTCATCTATAGATTGGGGAGAATAGTACCCATTTAATATTCATTTTATGTGGTGCTCCACACCGATAGTGCCCCAAATTCTGCAAAGTGGGGAGAAGGACCTTCTCACATTTCTTCTCTGGGTCTGAGCTTCAGCCATGATTGTATAATTTTCAATGTGGATTTTTGTTGTTTTCCTTCATTTTGCATCAGTTCGAGATAGTCTTTTCATATTTTTCTGTATTCCTCATCGTCATTGTCTCTTTCTGCTCAGTAACTTTTCAGTTGCCTTTGTGAGCTGCAGCTTCTTTAGCCATTCCTTGAATCTACTTTATTTCCCATTGTTTGCTACTGTTAAAAGTGCTGCTGTAGTCCATCCTCAGCATCTGCAGGTTTAACTTTCGTGACTTCAAGTATGTGCGTGACTTTACCAATATCCTCATTTTCACTTTTGAGTTGTCAGTGGTGAAGCACGACGCATACAAGTTTGTGGAGTGGCTGGTGTCCTAGTAGGCACTTGACTAATCTCATTCATTCTAAATTGTAAAGAGCTCCCTGTACATTCATTGAATAGTTTTGTTTTCCTTTAAAACTCGAGTGTTGTGTTGTTGTTAGACCCCAAAGGTAGTGCAGGTTCTTTGGACTATAAGCCTAAGGAAGCAAAGTCAGCAATGTGGCTTAGTGGGGGGAAAAAAAGGTGTTAGATAAACTTTGAGCCAGAATGTCTGCAGGCTCTGTCGGCCAGGAGTTAGTGTTAATGAATCCACGATTCATTTTATCTGCAAAAAGGAAGAAACTATTTATGTTACTGCAGATCTCATGTATTATGAAAAATGAATATTGTATGAAATCAGTGGGGTTTTTAAAAATTGAGATATTAGCACTAAAGGTCACAGAATTCTGGGGAATCGTTAGTGAGAAAAATGTTTTGCATATTACTAATTTTATTTTGTGTGCTGCCTTTTATGGGTTATTTTATGGTTGCTATGTAGGAAAAGTGCATATTATCAGAATTAATGGTTTGTTGTAAAGAATTGTATTTTCAGCAACTTCTTGTGAAAGATTATAGTTTTTGGTGGTCACTGGAGCCTAATCCTTCTATTTCCCACAGGTTCAATATAGCCACATTCACATTTTTGACATTTGCACTGTTTTCTAGGAATGCTACCCCTGTGAAAATTGAGGATATTTGGTGTATATGGACCTTTAAAGAAAACAGGTAGGTGCCAAGCAGTGATATCTTGGCACTGGTTGGTAGAGGAATTTTCCTCTGATGGTGAAATCATGGGAGGGAAGGAGAGAGTGAGGGAGCGTGTCACAGGGATAGCATGGGAAGGGAACTCAAAGGTCCTTTAGTCCAACTGCCTCATTTTAACAGAAAAGGAAACTGAGGTCCAGATTTGCTAACAGTCTATAGAGAGAAGTAGGTTTTGTACCTAGGTCTGTCTGACTGCACGTCCAGTTTTGTTCCCTTTAGGCTCCATTTTTTTCTACTAAAACTAGACTGTTGGGGTAGAAGGGAATCCCTTCATCTTCAGTGGGGCCAAGAGATGGGTCTTCCCATCTTGCTAGGGACTGCTTCCCTGGATATAGAATGCACCCCAATGACCTTCTCCGGGGAGGGCACCCACTGGGGCCCTCCAGGAGAGCAGATGCCTTGATTAGCGAAAATGGAGTTTCTCAGAAGGTTGCTGACTCATCATGTGTGCTACCCACCTCCCTATCAGCAACCACTCCCCTCCCTCCTTCCCTGGGCTGTCAAGACCCAGAAAAGAGGAAGTCTGCAGCCGTGGGTTGTCTGCCTGCCAGGGCATTTGACCTCTTTCACCTAACCCATCCAGTGGTCAGACTGGTTCCTCCCCTGCCTTCCTCCTCATCCTCGATAACTTTAGATGGCTAAGTGGAAGTGACCCTGGTGTCTTCCAGCCAAGCAGGGAAGTAAATGTTGGCTCTGGCTGCCCCTCCCTTCCTTCCCCCTCCTCCCCCCAGCACAGGCTGTCATTACCACCTGCCTAGACTATTACGGGAGCTTCCTAAGAGTCCAGCCCTTGTCTGCTCTCTCCCTCACCTTGCTTCCCCTCCCCCACCTTGTCGAAATTATCTGTCTGAAACATCCATCTGTTTCCAGCAATGATAATAATAGCTAGCATTTACAGAGTACAGGTTTTATGCCATTTGGTCCTTAGAAACCCCCCTGTGAAATAGCTGTTATTATTATCTCAGTTTTACAGATGAGGAAGCTGAGGCACAGAGCCATTGAGTCACTTGCCCAGGGTGACACAGCAGTGTCTGAGGCAAGATTTGAACCCAGGCCTTCCTGGCTACAACTCTGCCTCCCTCTTTGCACTCTGTTACCCAACTGAGGAGGTATAGCTGCAGTGAGAAATGAGGTGGGCTAAGTGTGGTGAACTGTATGGAGAGCCTTAAAAGCCAAGGAGAGGAGTTTGGGGTACAATAAATAATAAGGCATAGGACTAGAAGAATGAATGGCTGAATGAGCCTTTAGATGGTACAATGGATGAAGTCCTGGACTTGGAGGGAATAGATTAGCATTCTGCCACGGGCCCTTTATTCAACCAGGACCTTCCCTCTGTTAATTATTTCCAATTTGCCCTGAACATAGCTTGCTTTGTATAGATTTGTTTGCATGTTGTTTCCCCCACCCCATCAGATTGTGAGATCCTTGAGGGCAAAGACTGTCTTTTATCTCTTTTAGTGCTTAGCTCAGTGGCTGGCACATAGTAGGTTTCCTCATCTGTACAATGAGTAGAATCATAGTCCCCTCTCTTACTTTATGGATCATTTGAAAAGCTGTATAAATGCTAGTAGTGGTTAGTGGTAGTGATGATGATGATGACAGTGTGCCAGGCACTGTGCTAAGTGCCCAGGATACCAAGAAAGGCAAAAGACAGCCCCTATCCTCAAGGAGCTTGCTGTCTAAGAAAGGCTGACTTTGGTTTAACGTGAAGGAGCACTTTGTAAGAATGGGCGCTGTCTCACAGTGGCATGGTCTACTTTGGCAGGCAGTAGAGTGTTCCTCGCCTCTACCCCTGGGAAGAGTTCAACTTGGGTTTTAATTGGACCACAAGCATTTATCCAGCACCTACTATGTGGCAAGGTGTTGGGATTCAGAGGCATAGCAGGAAACATTCCCTGTCCTCAGCAAGCTTACCTTCTATTGGAGGAGACAAGTCAGATGTGTCAAGAGAAGTACAAGTTGGTTGGAGCGGGGGCAACATTTCATTGAGATCCAGAGGGTGAGTAGAATTTAATTAGGTGAAGGTGGCAGGGTAGGGTATTCCAGATATAAGGAGCAGCCCAAGAAAAAGGATATTTTTGTTTTGTTTTCCTAAATTAGAAAACCGTAAGTCATTGGAGTAGAAAATAGAATCTAGCAGTCAGTTCCCCGCTGACTGCCCCTTTGTTGAATGTGCGTTTCTTCTGGACAGATCTGTTCTATGGATGGAGGCTGGGAGGGATGAGCAGTCTCTCAGGAGCTCGGGCTTGGTCCCTCCCATCAGTGTAGTGGTATCTTGCGTTTGGGTGACCCTTTCTCCTTGGCTTTGGAAAAAGCTGGTCCTGATTATCTGGTTCCTCTGGTTGACCCTGAATCACGGCTGCCCTGTACTCTTCTACTGTGGAAGATGCCATAATCATCGTCTTCCCACTCTCTGGGCTTCATGGCTCCAGCAGAGGAAAGGTAGAAAACCAGGTGGCTCTAATCACTTGATGAAACATGGCATTGGGAACGCTCTTGTGCAGGAAAGAGTTGACTGCTCTTTGTGGAGGGGGCCTATAGTGCAGTGTTTTTATGAACATCTGTTATGATGGAGTCAAGTGCGAGAAAGGACCTCCCAGGTCATTTAGCCTGGCCCTACAAGCCTCGGGAGTCTCTAGGTTATATAGGTACGTAAATTCTAATATGGCATGAGATTCTGAAGTTAAGTGACTTCCTAGATGATGCAATGTGTCAGAAGTTGGATTGGAATCCATGCTTCCTTGATTCCAATACTCTAACCATTTGGCTACCCTGCCCCTGTTCTGTGACTCTCCTTCCTTTCTTCTTTTTCCCTCTCTCTTTCCCCCACCTTTCTCCCCCATTAAAAGCAGAGTTGAGCCCAAATAGACACTGGAGGTGGCTGATGATGGAAGGAGGTAGACTTCATAGCCCTCCTGGTCACTGTTCAGGAATCTGTGCTGAGGCTGCTGGGGGAGGAAGGTCTGATTAGCTGGTCTCTGGGTCTTCCAGAAGGCAGGAAGGGGTCTGGGCAGGGGGCTGGGTGAAGAAGTAGGAAAGCAGAATTGAATATGCATGGTGAGGGGGGTGCATCCAGACAACTTTGCCTGCTCAGAGGGAGTGATTGCAACATCATCTTTGCTTTCCCAGAAGGAAAACTGCTGAAAGGTAAAGCTTTTCTTGAGTGATGTTGAAATAACTTCCTAACTGACCTTCCCCCACCTACCCAGCCGCTGCCCCCACAGGCAAGCCTCCCTGTCTGCTTCCTCTCTAATTCTCTCCTTTTCCCTCCCTTCTTGGCTGCAACCTTAGACTTTGAGCATGGAGGGGTTTTCCTTCATTTCAAAGTTTAGTCTGGTTTGGTTGAATTTGAAAGACCCATTGGCACCAAATCCAAACACAGAAATCCCCCTTGATGTGCAGTTATGTACAGTGTATCTGAGGCAGTTAGGCTTCTTTCTTAGGATAGAGGGGGTGGGGAAGGAGTTCTTGTCTTTTCCCACACTTATTGGGGCAGGGGGAGAGTCATTGCTTCTACCATCTCTCTTAGAAGTGAAGCCAGAAACACAGACCAAATTTAATTCAATTCAGCATTGACTAAGGGCCTGTGATATTCCAAGCACTGTGTTCCATGCTGGGGGATATACAGCTCAAAATGAAATAAGCCCTACCCTCTAGAATCTTAAATTCTACGAGACTAGGATATAAAATATACCCAGATAAATCTGAGGCTTTATACAGTGTGAATTCAAGAGGAGGAGAAAGTATTAACAATTGGGAGTGAGGGAAAAGGTCAAGAAAGTCAAACATAAAACTGAATTGTGCTTTGAAAGTATTTCAAAATATTAGAAGAAATGGAGCTGAGAAGGGAAGTATGAACATGTGAACTATAAAGCTTTGGTTATGTCCTAGCCTTTGATTTGGTCCCAAGGACACTCTTGGCAAAGGGGCAGAATGGGCTTGTGTAACAGAGAGCAGTGAGGAACTATGGGGTCTTTTCTCTACTGTGTGTTATCCCTCTTCTAAAAAGGGCCCACATTAGGCAATAAGAAATGAATGCTGAGGAACATCAGTCTAAAAGTAGAAGACATTCCAGGAAAACAGGGCTGAGTTGGGTGGGGCAGTGACTTGCCCGAGGATCTGAGCCCAGGTCCCTTCAATTCCAGAACCAGTGGTCTTTCCAAGAGAAGCACTGGAAGATTTGCATGAACTGATGCAGAGTAAAAAAGTAGAACCAAGAGAATACTCTTAATAGCTCTAACAATGTTGATGAAAAGATAATTAAAAGGAAATGGGACTTGGAGAAACTGGAAAAAAATCAATGAAGGCCCCAGAGACCAGTTAATAAAACCTATTTCCTCTATCCCCATTCATAGTAGAGAAGGGGGAGCCTACTGGGAAAGAGCAGTGTATATTGTTCTTGTATTGGAAAATTTTTGCTTAATCATTTTTCTTTGGCACAAGGGGAGAATTCAGTTTTGGGGGTGAAATGATTGTGATGTAAAAACAAAAGGCATCAAAGAAACTTTTTTAAAGGGCTATGCACAGCTGGAGGAATTATAGCAGGGATAGATGGATTGGCCCTCATACAGTCATACTTTGACTAGCAGTGGTCTATATTTACAAGATGAGCAGCTAGAGATATGGTCCTAGGCCTGGAATGAGGACAACTTGAGTTCAAATCTAACCTCCAACACTTACTAGCTGTGTAACCCTGAGCAAGTCACTTCACTCTGTTTGCCTCAGTTTTCTCATCTGTAATATGAGCTGGAGAAGGAAAAAGCAAACCACTCCAGTATCTTTGCTAAGAAAATCCCAAAAATGGGGTCACAAAGAGTCAGACAGTACTGAGAAGTGACTTAGCAACAATATTTTTTACAAGACAGTGTCTGGAATTAGGGGCGTAGTCCCCACTAATGGCACAGACAAAACTCGGTGACCAACAGAAGGGTCTGACCAGTTTTCCTGGTATACAGACAAACAGAGTTAAGCACAAGCTTCCGAGTCTAGCTGCGTGAACATCTGGATTTTCTTTGACTTCTCTCCCCTCTCATTTTTAGCATCAAAGGGATGCTCAAAAATGAGCAGCCCCTTCCCACTTTGCTCTGTAAAGTCCTTGACCAAATTGTTCAAGGCTTCCTTTGCCAGCTAAGTAGCCATTTGACCTTGGACAAACTTTCTCTTTTCTTGACCTCTTTTGTGCTTCGATCCAAGGCCTTTATAGATATAATCCCCGCTC
The DNA here is from genome assembly GCF_028372415.1 of Notamacropus eugenii. NCBI lineage: Eukaryota > Metazoa > Chordata > Mammalia > Diprotodontia > Macropodidae > Notamacropus > Notamacropus eugenii. Next base: position 48,331,322 of record NC_092876.1, read on the forward strand.
CGTTGAGATGACCTCTCCTTAATAATGAAGAAAGATAGTTGAGCCAAAAGTAGTCCAACTATGGACCTTTGCAGACAGTGTGTATATAACCTTCTGCCCCTGTATTCCCCCACCTGCCCCTCTAAGGAAAAGAGGCATCTTTTCTTTATTTTTGTAAGGAAGCCTTGGGTTTCCAAGGGTTCTTCCTCAGTGGATTTCCTGGCTGTCAGTGGTTCTAAGAAATCTGCTGAGTGCAGACAGGACTGTCCTAGGGATGTGGATGAACTTTTGGATAGAAATCATCTATCTGAGAAGTAACTTGGTACTGTGGAAACAGCACCAGTCTTGGATTTGCTTGTGCAACTTTGATTATGTGTTTACTTTGTACCTGGCACTGGGGAATACAAAGACACCCCTCCCCTCAAAAAAACCTCCCACACCCCAGGTCCTTCCCCCAAGGAGCTTATAGTCCCGTGAGAGTCAGAAGGCCTGAGTTGAGTTTGAGCCACAACTGTTCTGTTTATATCGTATTGGATAGGTAAAATCTTTCTGGGCATGCCTTCCTCTCTTAAATGGAGGAGTAGGACCAGATGACTTCTGAGGTCCCTTCCAGTGCTAATGGTTTTGAGATTTGGTAGTCCCCCAGGGAACTAGGGATCTTCTTGTCTTCTCCGAGCTCACCTCACACCTTTCCTGAGTACCTAAGGTTTTTCACTTCATCATGATGATGAATGATTCTGTGTCACCCCAGACACCGCTGTTGGTACTGACTTGGTTCCTGGAATTGGCTGACTTTAGCCATGATCACCCCTGCCTCACTCTCTGAACAGATCATTAGTGGAATTTTCTTGGAAGGGGTAGGGATGATGATGTTGGATATGAAGAATATGCTTCTCTTGGAGTCTCATCTCTTTGTGTCTAAGAACAGTAGTATGGTGGGAGAGGTTAAGAGACCCCTGGGCTTATAGTGAGAAGGTACTAGGAGGGAAAGAAAATAAATTTTTGATCACAGAAACAATGCAGTTTTTAAAAAAATTTACATGTTAATTTGGGGGAGAGGACAGTGGCTATGGGGAGAGAGGGAGTTGGGACCTGACCTGTGTTTTCATCTTTACAGAGACTGCCAGTTAGGAAATCCCCCCCAATAGTGCCCACCAGCTTCTGCTTTGCATCTTAACCTTAGAGAGTTTTGAGGGTCATTGAGAGAGGGTGACTCACTCAGGGTATGACAGCCAGGATGTGTCAGAAGTAAGACTTCAACATAATTGGGAACTGATAGTTCTAAATTGCTCTAAAGCTTTTGAAGCTGGGGGGTGGGTGGGGGTGGGGGGTTGTGCTTTAGAGATATTCTCATTTGAGCCTCCCAACCACATGGTGAAGTGAAGATTTTTAAAGATGTTATGATACCCATTTTGCAGGTAGAACAACTGAGGTTCTCAGAGATACCACAGTAAATTGCTTCACGTCATAAAGGGAGTGGGTCTTTCTGACTCATTATGGTATAATGAGAATACTTGTTCTGAAATCAGAGAACTTGAGTTTAAGTTCTGTCTGAGTTATTTACTCCCTCTTTGACCATGGGCACATCACTTCAATTTCCTGGGCTCAGTTCTTCATCTGTAAAAGGAAGGCAGTTGCCTTCTAGAGTTGCCTGTAGACATATGGTCTTCTAGGTCCTAATCTGCCTCTCTGACTTTAGAGTTAGCATTATTATTTGTTATTGGTAATCGTACCTTCTGTCATACTTGATTTCCCTGGTTGTTGATATCTTGTTCAGATTATCATTGTGTGTGTGCATGTGTATGTGTGTGTTTTCACATACTTTTTACTACTCCCTCTTTCCTGTCCCTTGGAATCCCAGACTCTACTCTGCCCTCTGTGTGCCAGGCATTTTACCTCTGCCCTAGAGATAACCAAGACAGGAATGAAACAGCATCTGCCTTCTAGAAACTGATGTTCTAATGGACGAAACAATTTGTCCATAGGTAGGAATGGACAAAACACATCACCATAATTATGGCTGATGTTTACACAGCGACTTTAAGGTTTTTGACGTCCCTTAGGTATCTTTCCCACTTTGGCCACTCTGGGAGGTAGGTGACATCCTTACCATGCCCATTTCACAACTATGGAAACTCAGTGAGAGAGGTTAAGTGACACTGAGGTCTTAGGTCCTCAGTGTCTGAAACAAGATGGAAACACACTCTAGGTCTACAAATCCATTAGCTGGCCATTTAGGCACTGCCTGGTACCTGCCACCCCTTCTTGGTGCTGTACCTACCTGAAAGGCCTGTGACTGCATGGGCCCCCAGTGAGGAATCTCTTTTATTTGCTTCAAGTGAGTACCTTTTCTACAATGAAGGGTCTCCAAATGGTGCCCAAGGCATTGAAAAGTTAAGTGACTCACCTAAGGTCATACATGGTATGCGTTGCAGACAAGACTAGAACCCAGGTCTTTCCAACACCAAGGCCAACTCTGTCCATTATTTCACATTGCCCCCCTCTCTCAAATTACCTTGCTTATATTTTCCATGAGAGGCATTACCTACTGAGTGGTGGGTAGCAGGGATGGCCTCACATGGCCTTGAGTCTAGCACGGAAGGAAGCAAGGGAATCTGAGGCAGAGATGGAAAAGGAGTGCATCCCAGATAGGGGAAAATGACCTGTGCAAAGGTCAGAAGGTGGGAGAGGAGATATCTTGACATAACTTCTGTTCTGTGCTTAGCAAACCTTAGTATAAATGCTCCTTCTCTCCCTCCTCCCCCTCTCCATTTCTTCCCCCCTCCTCTTTACTTCCCTCCCTCCCCCTGTTGAGTACCAGTAGGTACTTTATAAAATGCTCCTTAGATCATATTATGAAATGGGATTCTGTTGTTTTATTGTATTTTATGATCTCTTCACTTTTTCTAAGTTCACTGCCCTTTCTCTCTGCCTCTTCTAGGTACATTTTAAAAACAAAGGCCATTGTAGTATCATCTTTGGCCCCTCTTTCTTGGAAAGTGTAGGCTGCTTGCCTGCTCAGCTCCCATCCTGACCTCTGGATGCCTACCAGATCTGGTGGGTAGCTCTCTGTAAAAGGCCTAAAAAGATTTTGCAGTGGGGCCTCTGCGGGTACCCCTTTCATTTCTCCGATGTCTCCTAAAGTTGTAAGAAATGCAGCTGTGCAATGTAAATAGAAATCCATTAGCTGACTGTTTATAGGCATCTCCAGTTCCTGTCCGGAAACCAGAGGTTGATGACTGACCGCCATATCCCTAACCCTCCCTTTTTGCTCCCTAGTTAGTTTGCTGCTAATGAGTCAGCAGTAAAGACTCACCTTGGTCTACCTTCACTTAAAAGAGGGATTCAGATACAAAGCCAGAACTGTACTGGCACTCTGGGGGAAGGGAAGGAAAGAGAATAAGTTTTTATTAAGCTCTGTGGGCCAGATACTGTGCTATGGGCTTTTTACAAATACTATATCATTTTTGAGCCTTTAAAAACAATCCTTGGAGGTAGGTGCTATTATTATCCCCATTTTACAGATGAGGAAACTGAGGCAAGCAGTTAAGTGACTTGCCCAGGAAGTTCCAGAGACTGAATTTGCACTTAGGTCTTCCTAATAATTCCAGGCCTGGTACATTTTGCCATGGTGTAACATAATTAGATCGGTGTTTTAGGCTTATCCCTCTGGCAGCTGAGTATGGGATAGATTGGGCAGGGGAGAAACGGGAGGCAGGGAGGCTGGTTAGGAGGTCACTGTAGTAGTCTAAGTGAGAGGTGATGCGGGTGTCAACTAAGGCATTGAATGAGTGGAGAAGAGAAAACTGCTCACTGCTTCTCCAGAATAAGCCTTGTGTTTTCTTACATTTGGATGATGACAGGCCCTTCACTGGGCAGGATACCTCCCTAACGTTGAGAGAGAAATAGAAAACAAAGCTCTATTAGCGAACCCTGAATCATCCCATGAAGCCCCCAAGACCTGAAACTTCCCATGATGCTGTGGCCCCCCCCTTCTCATCCCCACACATATTACCTTGTGCTTCCCATGTGGCTCTAATATACAAATAACCACAGAGCCATAGGAGACAGGCAGATGAGGCTTTTTTTTTCTTCCCTTTTAGATTACAAGCCCTTTGAGAGGAGGATTGTTCGGATGCTTTTTGCATTCATGGTTCAGCCTTCTCCTTATATACTCTTCCTTCCCACCCTTCCCTTTTTCAAAGAAAAACAGCTAAGCAGACAAAACTTATATTGACAATTAAGTCTGGTAGTGTATACGACATTCCTTACCAGTAGTCCACCCCTTCTCTCTAGAGCAGAAGAAAATGTGCTTCATCATCTCTTCTCACGCAGGGACATTAGAACTCTGCAGCATCCATCTGCCTTTTCGGGGCATTTTCATGATCACTGGTGGCTGTTGTGCTTTCTTCTCCTGGTTCTGCCCTCCTTGCCCAGTACCCGGCTGTGTGTCCTCTGGGTTTCCCTCAATCCTTCACATTCTTTATTTCACAAGGCTCAACAATTATGTCCCACTGTGTCTGAATGTTGGCTCTCTCATTGGATTGTAAACTCCTTGACATCAGGGTCTGTCTTTTGCCTTTTTTTGTATCCCTAGCCCTTAGCACCCATTGTGGGTGCTTTATAAATGTTTACTGACTGAAGTGCTATGTAAATGTCTGGCAGGTGGGGGCCTATGGGTATGAGATATCACATGCACCATCACATAAAGTGACACAGGTGAGGTATTGGTTTGGCTGAGCTACTTTTTTCTTTCTCGTTTTAAATCTTTATTGCAGAGGATGACCTAGGGGAGAGGGTAATGTTTGAGAAGTAGTGAAATAGTATAATATAGAATCACAATATTGTGACATAAAAGCAAAAGCTATCAGCAAAAATAACAAAAAAGCTATCCACAGAATGTGGTTCATACTCAGAGGCTTTTTCGATATTTCTGGGTCCTCTTTCACCCCAGGGCCTCCTTGTCCTGGCAGACCTGGTAGACCAAGGGGTATTGTTAGCCTGCTGACAATAACACAGCTGGGAGTGGGGTTCCTACCAAATTCTTCTTAATAAAGAGAGGTCCTGGGGGGATGTGGGGTGCTCCTAGGCCTGCATCTTTGTGGCAATAGGACCTAAAGTCCTCCTCGGGTCCTCCTGCTCCATTATTGAGGGTCGGATTGTAGGGGTTTTTCCTGCATCCCTCCTCACCCCTCAACCTCCTGCTAGAGCCTGGTAGTATCACCCGCAGCCTTCTGCATCTAGCAGCCCAGCCCCTTGCCCTCCCATCTGCCAGCTGCCCACCTTTCTCTTTTCCCAAGCTACCACTGTTTTATTTTTTTAAAGAAAAAGACCACCCCCAATATCCAACCTTCCAGGGTCTCCCTGCCAGGGAAAACCCTTATTGTCAGGAGAGAAGAGGGAAGGAGAAGCTGCTCCCCTTGGCTTGACTTGTAGGAAATGTCTTCTGCCATCTGAGTCTTAATTCTGTTCCCAAGAGCATCTCATCCCCCTTTGACTTGACGTCTCCTTGGGAACTAACTGGGTCCAGTCCCTTTCCTGAGTGGGCTCTCAGCTCCCGAGGGAGCTCTTTAGGGCCTGTGACTCATCCCTCAGAGATCAGAAGAATACTTTCTAGGAGCCTGGGCTACTGTGCCTGCTCCCCCAGGTGCCTCCTGGGACTTGGGACTCCCCCTGAGGCAGCCATCTGGAACTCCCTGCCTGGAAAAGACTGATATTCATTCATTTCTCTCTGGGTATGAGGGGGTAGGAGTGTTTCTCCCTCTCTATGTCTTTCATCCACTTGGGGCTTGTTTGGGTAGAGATGGAGGGGAGGGGAAAGGGCTAGGAAACCAGGGGGTAACTTGAGACGTTGCTATGCTGGCTGGTAAATTTGTGTGAAGTCAAATGACTGACCGGGCTTGAGGGAAGAGGAAATTAGGTGGGTGGCTCTGGCCCCAGTAGTAGAGGGCTGGGGAGACTGGCCCCTGATGAATGAATGACTAATCATATGGGTAACCCAGAGGAGGTTGTAGGCACCTTGGAGAAGGACCACTAGAACTCATTTAACCTCTTCCTTCCCAGGAGACACAGTCCCCTATCAGTACCCCTTTTATAAAAATTATTTTGGAGGGACAGGAACTGCTGATTGTCAACCCAGATATCAGAGGGAAGGAGAGAATTCTTCTTGCTCTGGTCTACCTCTCCCCACCTTTGTCTCCTAGGGCCCAGGTGGATTTCAGTGAAACCTGATGCCATGAGCTGATGCCCGTGGGCCCAAGGGGCCTAGGTGGAATGGGGATTTATTCATAAGTCACTCCCCTTCTCTTCATGGGAGGTGCCACCTTTCTCTGGCCAAGCAGAGAGAGTAGGAGGAGACCCCGCTTGGGCATCCTTCTGTACCTTAGGAGTTGGTGTCCCCAAGAGATGAGCACACAGCATGTCTCCTGGTGAGGAGTAGAGGGGGATCTAGGAATCCTTTGATGTTTGGATTTTGCAAGGGGAGGGGATAACGATGGGAAAACTAATGAATATAATTTAGAGAATTAATCCATGAGATTGTGAGCTCCTCTGGAGAGCTGCTACTGCTTTTGGCTCTCTTTGGATCCCCTGCCTTAGCACTGTATCTGGTATATAGTAGGTGCTTAATAGATGCTTACTGATTGACTCACAGAGTTTTTTTCTTTCCTTCTTGGCATGGAGTCACTCTGTAGTTTATAGGACTTGGCAGCAGGCATGGAGAGAGGAACTCAGCTCTGGGTTCGCTCCCACTGGCAGCCAGCCAGGCTGGTCATCCCAAAATGTTTCATAACTGCAGTGTGTTAATGAGTTTCCTTATGCTAATTTGCCCCCGGGGTGAGCTTCTCTTTCTTTCTCAGAGATGAAAATGAGGCAAAAGTGGCATTGGGGAATCTCCCCCACTTCTGCCAGGCTGAGCCAACTGAGAGTCCGCGTGAAAAAGTGAAGTCTTTCAGGAACCCAAAAGGTGCCCATCTGGGTAGAACATCTTCATGGTGTGCCACCCACGGGCGTCCATTCCTGTAAAGGAAGGAACGTTTCTACTTAGGCATTGATTCAGTGGCTCACTAACTCACTAACTAGAATGCCAATACTCCAATGTCTATTTGTTCTGGCTTTTTTGGGGGATTGGGAGTTGGGCCTTTCTTTATTTTCTTGGGATTGGAGTGTGGTTTCCCAAATCCTGGGGGAGGAGGGAGATGGAAATAGTGGCAAGGGTGGGATTTGGAGAACGGGCTGCTCCTAGCAGGACGTCGGTTCTGCAATCTCAATGCTGTCGTCAGGCTTTATTTAAAAAAAAAAAAAGAAAGAAAAGAGAAGAAAATTACCTTGTAATTGTTACCAGCAGCTAAGAGATGACTGTGCTCAGAGCTGGGCAGTGCTGGGGCGTGTGTGTGTTGCTTGTTTTTCTTTCTGTGGTAACCAAGGCCCTTTTTGCCTTAGCGGTGCTTCAGGCAGAGTCCAGGGCTGATCCAAGGACAGCCCAAGCCCTTTCTGGGAACTAGCCGGGTCCAGTCCCCTTCCTGAGGAATTGAATTTCCTTGGGAAAGTCCTTTTTCTTCCAGAGCCCTGTTTCCTCAGCCTTACTATAGCCTACCACCTTTTTTTTTTTCCCTTTTACTTTTAAATGTTAAAAAAATAAATTAGGCCCAAAGCTGGGATCAGTCAATCAGCATTTATTAAGTTCCTACTGTGTTCCAGGTCACATAGGCAAGATTTTCACCCAGGTCCTCTGACTCCACTGACTGCAGTTGAGGCACAGTCTCTACCCTGCCACATTGATTTTTCTCAGGGATTTGCTTATCAGATTAGCTTCAGAGTTCAGCTAGTCAACCCCCACCCCTATTTTACAGATGACAAAACTGAGTTACCAAGAGGGAAGGAGATTTCCCAGAGAAGGTTAGCATTGATGTATTTCAAAGGACCTTGTTGGGGTGGGCACTCCCTCCAATGGTGGAGACCCTTACAGTGTCTTAGAGTTGGAAGGGCCTTCCAAGGCCAACTGATCAACTTGTAACTGAACAGGAACCTCATTTTTCAGGACAGGTTTAAAGCAGCCAGGAAATGGTGAGAATGAGATGTCAGGAGAGAAGAGAAGAGGTTAGGATGATGAAAGACAGGTTTGGAGTTGAATACTAGGTAGGGAATGGGGACTCAATGAAGGTTTTTGAACAGAGTAGTGACAAAGTCAAAAATAGTACTGGAGAAAGATGCCAAGGGAAGATAGAGAGGAGGGGGGATAGAGGGATAGAGAAAAGGATAGAGGGATAGATGGATGAATGGATGGATAGAGAGAGTGGTGGATGGATAGATAGGCCAATAGATAGACAGACGGATAGATGGAGATACACACACACACACACACACACACACAAGTGGATAAATAGATGGATGCATAGATAGACTAATAGATGCAGGGATGGATAGAGAGGGGTTGATGGTGGATGGATGAATTAGATAGATAAATGAAGAAATAGAGGAGCCCTTATCATCATCATCATTATGGGATTAACAATATTGGTAAAGCACACAGGCTAACACATAGTGTGTACTTCATGAATGCTTTTTTCTTTCCTCCCTCTCTCCTCCCTTCCTTTCTCCCCATCACTCCTTGAAGGTCAGGCCGGGTTGGTTGAGGACAGAGAAGAGGGAAGGCCTGGCCTGTGAAGTACACACATCTTTCTCATCACAGCCTTCCACCATCCACAGCTGTTGCTCCCATTAGACTCCAGTGATTCATTGTTAGCACGTTTGGAGGGGAAAGGGTTTTCGTTACTCCAAGCGTCAGTCCCCATGGCTTGTTTTGTTGGCAGATCTCACTGCCTCAGCAGAAAAGTCACTTTTGATATGGGAACGGAAACTCTGGGCAGCATCAGAAATATGCAGTCTACACAGTGATCGGAGAAAGGAGAAGGGGGCAAAGGGGACAAGGTGCAAGGCGGTGCCTGCTGTCCGCACATGGGCCCACCTTTGTTCTGGTCACTGGAGAGGTCCCCGGAAATGAAATCCATCCCTGGTGCCACTTACAAAAATGTGAAAAGGGGAGAGCTTTCAATAGGGTCATATCTTTGTAGTCTGGGAGCGATCTAGGCCCCAGGGGCCAGGGATTGGGGCCAGGCTTGCCACGGAGCAGGGCGTGGATTCAAATGGCCTGCATTGCCTTTTTTTTTTTTTTTAACTGCAAAGGTAAACATTTTGCTGTTTTTAATTTTATGGAAAGTTAAACTTGTGGAGGAAATACCTTTCTAAATGTGGCCCATGTGATGTCACAGGCCGGCTATGCGGAGGCGTGTGCTGGATGATGGAGATCGCTAACCCTGATCTGCATCCGTGACCAGCATGACCCAGCCTGGCCCACAGTTTGGGCACCCGCAGCACCAGAGACAAGGCACCACCCTCAGCTAGCCTCTTTCCTTGGGCCTTGGCTTACCTGGCTTTTTGTTTGTGGTCATTTCCGGTGTCCCCTCCCATTTTGCCATGGTCAGTCTCTTCATTTTCCTCCCTGGTCATTCATCCCTTTTCTCCCCCAACTTGGACCTTGCCCAGATGAGCCCAGTTACTCTTCAGATACAAGTTGATCTAGATGAACCTTGGGTTCTCTTCTGACATGGAGATTCTAAGAAGTCCCTTCCCTGGGGATATGTCTCTAGATGCTGAGCCCTGGTCAGGATGACTTTTGTGATGGGGTATGCTTAGCCTTAGGGGCTGCACTAGCTCCGGGCCTGTCATACTTATAGCCTGTGTGACCATAGGCAGGGTACTTAACTCTCCTGAACCTCATTTTTAAAATAAGGGGTTTGGACCAAATGACCTTTAAGGACCTTTCCAATCCTAAATCTATACTCTTAAACCACTCATTCCCTTGGGCCTCAGTTTTCTTACCTGTAAAATGGGAGATGACTTGACTAGATGTCCTTTTAGTTGTGTGACCTCATGACCCTTAGCCTTGTGGCATACATATCTAGGGCATGCCTCCTTTTCTCCCATTTCTAAGCCCTGCCTGACTTGACCCTTTGGCATTATAGAACCAGCCATATGCTGAGATGATGATTCCCAGATGTAGCAGACCCCTGCCCCCTCTCCCTCATGGCTCAGTTCCCGGGGTCCATAAAGGAGAACAGCAGAGTGGGGGCAGATTGTTGGGAAGCGGTTTGAGGAGGGAGGTCTGTCCTCTCCAAGGGGTTTAATGAGCATTAATGTGCCCGGCACTATGCTAGGTATACAAAGGTAACACTAAACCATCCTAGCCTTCTCGGGCCTTCCACCGGCAGTGATGGAAGTCTCTCATTTTCCATAGTATTGAGATTTTCCTAAGCACTTGAATCTCTAATTCCCCTTATTCATCAGCGCCCAATATTTCCATCAGTTTGTGTCTTCCCTCTAAGCGCAGTCCATCCACACTTGCCTGTCCTCTGCCACTCCTGTCTACATCCTCCCTTTGGAGCATCAGAAAGGGTTCCCTCTGATAAGGCTTCTAGTAGGTAAATATAATAGCTTCTCCTTTTAGGGTTGCAAAGCAACTTTCCATATCCCATATATCTCATGCACAATAGCCCTGGAAGGAAGAGTTATTATTATGTTCATTTCACAGATGAGGAAACTGAGGTTTAGAAAAAATGAAGTAACTTTCTCAGTGTACGTAGAAGTAGTGAAGTGAGGTTTGAACCCAGGACATCTGGTTCCCAAGTCCCGCTTCATCTTGGAGTCTCCTTCTTTCTCTTCAAACATCATTTTCTACACAAAATCTTTTATCATCCTGCTCCCCCCTCCTTCCCCACACTACCTTGCATTGAAATTTCCTGTATTTATTTATTTGGAATTTATTCTCTCTCTTTCTGTTCTGTACCCATGTATGGTCCTTTCCACCAGCAGCCCTGCCATAGAGCGTAAGATCCTGGAGACCAACGATTGTCTCGTTCTTTTTGTATCCCCCAAACACAGTGCTTAGATGTAGTAGGCGCTTAATAAATACTTGCTGATTGTTTAATTTATCATGGGTTTCAATCAGACAATCAACTGGCACCTATTAAGTGCCTACTGTGTGCCAGACAGGCACCGTGCTAGGGGTGTCAAGAAGGGGGAGATGGAAGAAACTGTTTGGAACCACTGGGTCATAGATCCCCTTTGGTAGTCTGGGGAACCCTCTGGACCCCCTTTTCACTAAAACCCCATCTTCCACAGGAAGCCTTTCCCAACCCCTCTTAATTCTAGTGCCTTCCCTCTCTTTACTTCAGGCATTTTTCAGTCATGTCCAACTCTTCGTGACCCTATTTGGGGTTTTCTTGGTAGAGATATTGGAGAGGTTTGCCGTTTCCTTCTCCAGCTCATTTTATAGATGGGGAAACTGGGGCAAACAGGATGAAGTGACTTTCCCAGGGTCATACAGCTAGAAAGTGTCTGAGGACAGATTTGAACTCAGGAAGATGAATATTCCTGACTCTAGGCCATTCACTGAGCCACCTCGCTGCCCCTTCTGTTAATTATTCCCTAATTATCCTGTATATTTATATGTCCTATATTTATACTTATGTATATTTATCCTGTTTGTAAATGTTTATTTATTGTCTCCCCCATGAAACTGTTAAGCTGCTTCAGGTCAGGGACTGTCCCAATGCCAATCCCTCGCTTTTAGGTCAGTGGCACACAGTAGGTACTTAATAAATATTTGTTGGGTGATATTTCTAAAGGCATACCGTAGAATATATACAATTATATTGAAATCCAGTTATGAAAATATGTTTTAAAAAAAAGACCACCCTCCATTGCTGCTTTGGTTTTTTTCCAGCTTGACAGTTTTTTAGAGAAATGAAATGCTCCACCCCCTGTGCACGCAGTGGCCAGGCTGAGACTTCGCCCTGCATCCCTTGTCTCCCCATCCCGCCCTCCTTCCCACTGCTCTTCTAGGTTTGAAAGGAGAAGAGCCCAGGCCAGCTGGAGACCCCAAAATTAGAAGGCAGCTCTTTAAAAAAATGATTTTTTAAATTGCTTTTCTGGGGGAAGGGGGGCAGAGCGGGCATTGTTGGTGGGGGAAGGCTGAAGGCTTTTCCATTTCTTCAGCCCACCATGCTGGTACACTAATCTCCTCCCATGGAGTGGGAAGGAGCGCTCCCAGCGGGTGACAGCTGTGAAGGCCTGAATGGGCCTTTTGTGTGCCTTTGTGTCCCCGAAGCTGGGCCCTGTCAGCAGCCTGCCCTGCCAGGCACAGCCCAGCAGCAATTGTCCCAATTGTGAGGACTTCCCCAGGGGGCACCTTCTGTGTGTTTCCAGAGGAGTCAGAAGCAGTGTTGTCTGGGGCTAGAGGGGAGGGGAGGTGACTTGTTTAGGGTCACCTAGCCAACAGAGGCTAGATTGTGGCCATGTTGTGATTTTCCTAGAAACCTGAAAACCAAACAGTTTTGGACTGGGGGGATATTTTGTCACAGTATGTGTAAACCAGGGGTAGAATGGACTCTCCTTGCAGTGAGTTCTTTTGGAGACAAAGAGGACCACTCTCTCATTTTACAAAGAGGGAAACTGAGGCCCAGGAAGGTTATAGGATCATAGATCCTGTGCTGGAAGGGACCCTCAAGAGGCCATCTACTTCAGCCCTGTCGTTTTACAAAGGAGGAACCTGAGGCTCTAGTGACTTGCCCAAAGGTAGTCAGTGTCAGAGGCAGAATTTGAACCCATAACTCCTAAACCAGTGTTTTTTATCCCCAGCTTCTTTCTGGAAAGGACCCCACCATTTGGAATTGCTTTGAAATGTTGATTTTTTTTTTTTTTGGTAGAGAGCTGGAGAATTGAGAAAGTGGTGTATGTCTCTGCTATCCTGTCTCAGTTCCACAAGGATGTTATTCATGGATCAATGAAGGGTCCATTGTCCCACCAGCTCTTGCCATCTCCCTGATCTCTCGTCCTTGCTGGTGGACTTGTGGCTTATTTCTTCCACTGGTCCCTGGCAAGGGCTGTACCTTGGAGATGTTAGAGGGGTCATTTAGCAGCATACAGGTATTCTGGACACAGCTCTACCCACCAGATCCACAGCTCTGGACTTTTTCTTCTATTTCCCTTTCCTCGTGACATCTGGCTCTAGAACACATTAATCAAGCTCTGGAAGGTTCTTGAGTTATCTTGTGGGCATGCTGTTGACCATATACCTGTGTCATAACTGAGACTTTAAGGATGAGGGTGATGTCTGCCAGCTGCCTTCGGTCCTCATCCCATTCCTCAGACATCCCTACACCCTCAGGAACTCAACTCTGAAATGAAGTTTTTTGGGTGGGGTTGTACCGTGGGCTCTTGCCCTATTCTGACATGTGTCACCCCCACCCCCACTCTCCCAGCACAGTGAAATTGGGCCACACTATCCTTGAGTATTCTTGAACAATGAGGGATGCCCTTATGCTCAGCTCTCAAGTTTGCAAGGGTTGCTTTGAAATGTGAGAGTTCTTGTGAAGGCTTGGTTTACTCTTCAGCAAAGAAGGGTTCTTCCTTGGGATGCATTTTGCCCATGCTCATGTAGAGAAGAGGACCTTTTGGAATAACGATGGTCCAGTGTGGCTTCTAAAATCCCTTTCCTTCTAGGGAAGGTGTAAATGCTGAGTATTTATCACAGCGGTCATCTTTTATGCCCAAGTTTAGGTAGTGATGCTTGGAAGTTGGAGGATATGGGGTCTGAGTCCAACCCTGATTCTTTACTAGCTGGCTGATTCTGGCCAAACCTCTTACTCTCTCTTAGGCCCACTTTTCCCACCCATAAATAGGTATCACCTACCTCACAGGGTTGTTATGATCCGATTTGACAAATGAATGGAGCATTGGATAGAGAACCAGACCCCTGCTTTGCTTCCCTGATTGACAGTGCCTCCTTGTTCCCTTTGGTGCCAGAAGATCATAGATTTAGAACTCTTAAGACCCTTTAGAGGTCATGTGGTCTAACTGATAGGGAAACTGAGGCAGATCAAGGTTGAGTGACTTGCCCAGGAAGGGGTCCTAGGCTGGATTTGAATTCAGGTCTTCTTCACTCTATGCTTAGCTTTCTAATGTAGCTGACAAAGTAACTTGGACTGGGGGAGGGAATATCACCTACCATCAGTGGCAGTGGGTGGAAAAGGAGGACTGAGGCGCAAGGCAAGGCCTCCTATAAGAGTTGCCACTGACTGGCAAAGAGGCAGGGAGAAGAGTGCAGGGGAGGAGGAGTAGCCAGCATACTCAGATTTGCCTTACAGGCAGGTTCCTGTGACACCCAAGAAATAGAGTCCTGCTTCTATAAGTACTGTGGTGGCAATGATGAGAGCCCTTACCTCTCTCGATATGGGAGTGCTAGTATTAGAGTGCCAGGCCTGGAGTCAGGAAGACTCATATCCTGAGTTCAAATCCAGTTTCAGATACTTCCTAGCTGTGTGACCCTGGGCAAGTCACTTTACCCTGTTTGCCTCAGTTTCCTTATCTGTAAAATGAGCTTCAGAAGGAAGTGGCAAAGCAAGAAAGCCAAGAAAACTGTAAAATGGGTCATGAAGAATCAGACATGACTGAAAAATGACTGAACAACAAGTTTTCAGACTGAGAAGGATCTTGACCTTGGAAATCATAGAGGCCAACCCCCTTCCCTGATGGCTGAGGAATCCCGGTGTCCAGCAATGAGAAGTGACTTGCCCAAGGTCATACAGTCCTTAGACTGCAGAGCCAGCCACAGAACCCAGACCTGCTGACCCCAGACACAGTGAGTGCTCTTTCCTGCTGTGTGCCATCAATATCCATTTAAATCCTCTTGATTCAATGTCTCCTGTCTGGGCAGGAGTGGTTGTTTTTTTGTTTTTTTTTTTTTTGAAAGAGGCCCTGCTTTTCAGCTGGTGCCCTTGTGATGGCTGCTGCTAGTGAATTGTGGACACACACACACACACACACACACACACACACACACACGTCCTAGATTGAGTTCAGTCAGAAGGACAGCACCCTCAAGTGGGAATCTGCCATTTCTTGGGGTACCTTGCCAGTTACAAAACCCTCATTGAAGGAACTTGGGGTAGTGGCGGCGATGGAACCTAATAGAAGTCTGGCCTTAGTGGCACATATGGGCACAGATGTCAGTCACCAGCACTTTGGCCTTGAGGCACTTCCAGGTAAAATCACCAGAGGTAAAGTGGGAAATAGACACGAGGAAGGCTTGGATGGGTCACGGGACCAAGAGTACATAGGTAGTGAGGGCTGAACCAGCGCTTCTCCATCAATGATCAATGAGCATTAATCAGTCAATTAATTAAGGACCAGCTGTGGACTAGGTCCTGGGAATACAGGTACAAAGAATGATACCATTTTTGCTTTCATACTGCTTGCGTTCTAATAGGGGAAGACAGTAAGCACATCTAAAAATGCATACAGCACAAATCTAAAGTAAATAGCTACAGGCCAAGTCATTAAGGGCATGGTATTGGGGGATGGGGCGCCAGCAGTTGGTGGGGGAAGGGAAGGGAAATGAGGATCATGAAAGGCATTCTGCCGAAGTTGAAGACTGTGATGCATCGTAAGGGTGGAAAAGGGCTCAATGAAATAGAGGCAAAGAGTGATTGCAGTCAAGGCCTGTGCAAAGATACAGAGGCGGGACATGAAGGTCGTGTTTATATGAGAAACAGAGAGAAGGCCAGTTTTGTTGGATTGCAAGGTTTGGGAGGATGAGGAATTACATCCAGTGAGGCTGGAAACATCGGCTGGAGTCAGGTTGTGAAGAGCTCTAAAGGTTAAACAGAGAAGTTGTTTTGCATTTTGTTCAAGAGGCAAGTAGGGAAGCAACATGGTCAGATCGGCACTTAAGGAAAATAACTTTACCATTACTGCGTAGGACAGACTAGAGTTGGGACAGGCTTGAGACAGAGACCATTTAGGAACGTTTTACAATATTTCACCTTGAACTCAGTCTGGCAGTGGCAATTTATCCATCACATTGTCTTTCATGTTAGAGTTTGGCTAATCTAACTCCCTTCCTTTTAGTTTTTTTTTAAGTCAATGGGGTTAAGTGACTTGCTCAGGGTCACACAACTAGTAAGTGTCCAAGAACTGAGTTGAACTCAGGTCCTCCTGACTCCAGGGCCAGTGAGCCCTCCACTGCATCTCCTAGCTGCCCAAGGTTGACAGCAGTCACCTGTATACCTAATAGCTAAAAGTCCTTGTTGTTCAAGCCATCGATGAGCTTTTCCTAGGTAAAGGTCTAGATGGTATTTCTGCTCTGGGACTTTTGGGAAGGAAGAGAGAGGAAGCAGGACTTAATGGTTCTCTGTGAGTAGACATTATTCCAGGGGCAGAATTCTGGGAGCTTGTTTAAACCCATAAGGTAGGGCTCATTGACAGAGTCCTAGATTGAGTCCTGGAACGGACCTTAGAGGTCACCCAGTCCTCTCTTCATTTTCCTGAGAAGGAAGTTGAGACTCAGAGAGGTGATCTACCCAAGGTCATACAACTCAGATGGTCCAACTCTCATCTTAACCAAAGGAAAACTGACATGAAGAGGTTAAGTGACTTTACAAGCTCATAGATTTAGAGGTAGAAAGGCCTGTAGGAGTCTTCTGGTCCAAAGCCCTCATTTTATGAATGAGGAAAACTGAGAGGCCTGGAGTTGAAATTACTTGCCCATGGTCACACATAGGGTCAGAGGGAGAACAAGGATTTGAACCCAGTAGTTTTCCATTGTCTTCTGAAGTGGAATCCCTTAGTGGCATTCAGTGGCTGGCCAGTGTATTTAGTTTCATTTGCAAAGCTGTCAAGTTAAATTTGAGGTCAACTTCAGTTCCCTATCCAGCATTTAGTCCCATTCCTGGCACGTAGTAGGCCCCTAATAAATGTTGTTGACTCACTATCTATCTAGCTTCTAAGAAGTGGGCTTTCTCAAGGAGAGAAACATCTGGCCACAAGGACAGAGTGATGTATTCGTGGCCTTGATGATTGGTACAGCCAGTAACTTTTATTTTTTTCACTTTTAATTTTTCGTATCTAAATGAATACAGGCCTGATTTCCCAGGGGACCACGGCTTTAACTGATTGTGTGGTTTTCTGAACGCTGTTGATGACTCATTTGGGGCCTTCTGGAGGTGGAAGGCAGGTGTGTTTGTGCCCTGTAAGGTCAAAGGGGACAGCTTAGGGACTGTTGGTGCTTTTACTGGTCCCCCACCCCCACCCCAACAGGACAAACTTTCTGAACTCATTTCAGCAAATGATTAATTGAACTGAACTTTCTTAGGGTCAAAGCAGAAGGATCATTCTGTTAATTCATGGGTAGAAGGCATTCCCAAGCTCCTGACCTTGCTAAATGCAAAGGAACTTCATTAATTAACTAGGAGGGAGTCTTTATCTCTCCTTGTCATTTTTTCATTTCAACATACATGTGTCTCCTTTGTACCAGGGACCAAAGAGACAAAGACAAAAGGAAAAACAACCCCTGCTTTTGCTGGGGTGGGAAACCTGTGGCCTCAAGGCCACAGGGGTGTGGGCCGCACTTGAGGATTTAAAGGGCTGAATTGAGTTTATATTGTACGTGTGACTTTTGGGTGGATTAAGAAATAACCTACCTATGGCTAATCAGGAATGGCTTTTTTTTTCATGTGGCACATGAGTAGAAGTCTGGATTTGGTTCAGTCAAGAAGCATTTACGGAACTCTTGGTAATGTGCTAAGCACCCGTAATACAGAGACAGAAACCAAAACTGTCTCTGCATTCATGGCATTTGATAACACTTTGGACCTCTCTGGTGCTTTGTAAGATTTGCAAACCACTTTACATCTATTATCTCATTTGATCCAACAACCCTGGGAGGTAGGTGCTGTTATTCAGGCGTAAAGTGACTTGCACAGGGTCCTACAGCTAGTAATTGAGTCTGAATTTGAACTCAGGTCTTTCCTATTCCAAAGCCAGGGTTCTATCCACTATGCCACCTAGCTGCTGGGATTCTGAGAGGCATAGGTGAGGAGAAGGGAAGAGATCAAGGTGGTTTTAGGGGAGAGATAGCTATGTATGCAGAGGCACAGAGTGGGACAGGTCTTGTGACTAGGAAGTTCGTAAAGGGGAGTAAGTAAGGTGAAAGAAGTCTGAGAAGACAGGAGTCAGATTGAAGGAGCCTTTAAAATGCCAAACAGAGGAATTTGTATCTTACTTTGTTGTTGTATCTTCCTCTGGAGGCAATAGGGAGCCACTGAGGACTTTGGAGAGGTCAGATTCCTAGCTTTGCGTTTTTTACTGCCTGCCTGGATTTGAACAAGTCACTTCACCTTTACAGGGGTCAATTCCCCATGGAGGGGGTTGAGCCATGTAATTTTCCAGCTCTAGAACTATACCCCCATTATGAGCCTATGCTTTAGGAAGCTTATTTTGACAGCTGTGTAGGTGGATGAGTGGAAAGAGACAGACAGGACAGACATACAGACAGAGAAGAGAGAGAGAGAGAGAGAGAGAGCACACATTTATTTATTAAGCATTTACTATGTTCCAGTTACTATCCTGGGTGTTAGGAATACACAAACAAGCAAGCAGGCGGGCATTTTCTGCCTTCAAAAATCTTACATTCTTACGGGGAATAGTGTGCATGTCTATGTGCACTCTAGCACCTGTTAATGAAATATGCTTTGTAGCTACCTAGGGTCTAATAGGTGGTTATTTCTTTTCTAATTGGGTGATGCCTGTGAGGGGAGAGGGATGAGGTTGTTTCCTGATCAGAAGTATTCCGATCTCAGTGCCAGTCCTAACCCTGACACTTGCCATTTGGGTGACTCTGGCCAAGGTACCTCTCAGTCTCAAGTTTCTTCATTTGTAAAATGCAGCCAGTAATAACATCTACTTCCCAGGATTGTAGTAGGGATCAAATGCGATCATATTCGTAAAGCACTTTTTGATGTTGTCCTGCATAAATACCAATATTATTTTAATTACTGCTATTATTCTGGGCCTCAGTTTCCTCCTTTGTAAGAAAAGGTTGAGCTAAAGAATTTCCAGGATCCCTCTGAGCTCTCAAATCCAGCATCCTGTCATTCTTCTCAGGCAAATATCAAATGTCCTTCACCCAGTGTCCGTGAACTTATTCTTAAAAATTACGTTGGTAACTATTTTTACCTAAATTGATTCCTTTGCAATCTAATGCATTTTACTTTACGCATTTAAAAATCTTGATTTAAAATGAAATCAAATCTTGATTCTGACAAGAGGTCCTCATCACACTGCCCAAAGGGGTCCAGGACACAACAAAAATTAAGAAGCCTCTCCCTGCTCCTGGGACTTGTATTTACCTTCCTATCTTCCTGTAATCTCCAAGGTTTAGGAATAAGCAGAGGCTGACCAGATCCCAGCCTCTCTCTCCCTGTCTAGGGGGTGGGAAGTTGTAGTAATCAGAGAATGTTACCACCAGCCCTTCACTTGCAAAATTCTGGGCTGCCTCCACCAGCTTGGGGTGAGGGAAATGGGAGGAGGAGCCTTGGTGGGGGTAGGGGCTGAAAGCTAAGGAGGAGGGGTGGGGTGGGAGGATGTTATTTGATCTTCAGGTGAAAGGAGGTTTTATAAATAGGTCACCTTGTTCCAAATCTTGAATTTTATCCTTTCCCAGCCTTTGTGGGGCAAACAATAGCTTGCCTGTTCTGGGGTCATTGCAAATCACTGGGAGAACTTGCAAGGCGGGATGGTCATCCCCCCCCCAGCACCCCTGTGTGGGGGCCCCCCCCTTCACCATTGCCAATAGTCACTTGGGAACCTTGAGGTGTGTGTGTGGGGGAACATGGCAGG
Organism: Notamacropus eugenii; assembly: GCF_028372415.1. Lineage (NCBI taxonomy): Eukaryota > Metazoa > Chordata > Mammalia > Diprotodontia > Macropodidae > Notamacropus > Notamacropus eugenii. The sequence goes on from NC_092876.1 coordinate 48,351,035, forward strand.
CTGCCCTGCCTATTTTTAATTATTTCTACCCAAGGATAAGTGGAGTTTTTGGTTTGGTTTGGTTTGTGGGTTGTTTTTTTAAGTGCACTTTGGTAATACAGGTCTCTGAAGGTCACAGGCCTACACAGTGGAATCATTGCTTCCCTTGGATTTGAACCTGGGTTCAGATCTCACTTTCAGACCTTTATTAGCCGAGTTGACCCCTGGCAAATCCAGTCACCCCTGCGTCCAGCCGAACCAGCCGTTTTGCTGTTTGTCACACATTAGCCCTCTGTCCCCCATGCTGGAGAAGGCACTTTCTTCTCCTCTTGCCATGTACTGACAGCATTCATAATAGTAATAGTAAGTACTGTATGCCAGGCACTAGGCACCACTGACAAGAATCATAATATTATTATAATAATATAAGTACTGTATAATCATATACTGCTTATTATATGCTAGGCACTAGACAAGATGCTATTACTGGTAATAATAGCTAATAGTTACATAATGCCTACCACGCTCAGCTCTGTACAGATATCATCTCATTTGATTGTCACAGTAACCCTGCGGGGGAGGTGCTGTTATTATACCCATTTTACAGATGAGGAAATTGAGTCAGAGAGGGGTAAACCGGATTTGCCCAGGGCAATACTCAGGTCTCCCTCATTCCCAAGTCCAAGGCCCTCTTCTAAAATGCCTAAGGTTTTAGAGACAGACTTTCTATTGGATGCCCTACTTGCGACTTTAGTCAGTGATGCTTCAAAGTGTTTAAAATGAATGTTCCCTCTTCCCCCTCCCCCAGCTATCCCATGGCATTGGATCTCATATTTGGCTTTTGCTTTATCCCCTCAGGGTTGTCCACATCTTGGTCAGAGCGGGCAACTGAGGGGACTGGTGCCGGATCCTGGAACGGCCCGCGCTGGTTCTAGACAGGTAAGCTACTGACCTTTCGCCTGTTTCAGGGGTTGGGGGCCTACTGTATGGAATGCTAAGACACTGTTAAGTGTTCTCAGTGGGCATGCCAGTGTCCCCTGGTTATTGGGCAAATGAAAAATCTCTATTGGAAATTGTTACAGAAAAAAATAAGAAACTCTTGAATGATCCTTGCAGATTGTAGTGTCTGTCATGAAAGTTTGCATGGCACAGTGGAAAGGGTGCTTAGTGTGGCAGGCAGGATGGGCCTGGGTTCAGCTGTGTGACTCTAGGAAAGTCACTTAAATACCCTTTACCTCAGGTCGCTCATCTGCAAAGCGGGCATGAGAGCAATGCCTCACTTCCCTGGTAGTCATTAAGCACCTACTATGTGCTGCTATGTTAAGTGCTGGAGAAACATAGACAAAAGACCTGGCCCACATGCAATCAGCTATGAGAACAAAGTGTAGACAGGATAAGTAGCAGACAAGACAGGAAAGGCAGGAGGGTTGTTGTGAAGCAGCTGGGTGGCCCCATAGTGCATAGAGCAGGGACTTGGAGGGGTAGCATTCTGGGTTCAAATCCAGCCTCAGACACTTACTAGTAGCAAGTCATCACTTTACCTCTACTTTCTCATCTAACATGGGAATGATGACAGTACCAACTTGTCCCACAATTGTACATGTAAAGTGATTTTTAAACCCTGAAGGGCTGCATAGATGTTATCCATTATTATAGTCTTCATATAAGCATGACAGGTGACTTAGGACTATTTAAGAATGTCTGCTCTCATTACATATTTGTATTTGAAAGTTTTCTCTCTTGATCAGATCTGATTATATCCTGTTAAATTCAATGAACGTTTATTAAACAGGCTTTGAAGATACAAAGATTAAAAAAAAGAAAGATATTCCCTGCCCTCAGGAAGTTTATTGTCAGTCAGCATTTGCTAAGCACTTGCTGTATACCAAGTTTTGTGCTAAGTGCTGGTTAAATCAAATTTGCTTTGACATCAGGAAAGTCATTCAAGTTCTTAGAGACTCAGTTTCCTCATCTGTAAAACAGATCCTTGTGCCCAAGGTCCAGGGGGAAAGCTCTGGATCTTGGTTTAAAATTTCCCTCTCATGCTTACCCACATGTATAACCTTTCTGGACCTCAGTTTCCTCATCTGTAAAATGAGGGGATTAGACTAAGTGGCCTCTAATGTCCCTTCCAGCTGTAAAGATTCTGTGTGATTCGTGCCTTCCTCTCCCTCCCATAATAATCAGCCAGAGAGAGCCCCTTTTGGTGGTAGGTGGCTGGCTTTCTTTGAATGGTCTAGAGAGAGGAGGAAAAATTAATCCTAGGATAGTAAGTAGACCAGAGCGCTATTGGCTCCACTCATGGGTAAAGAAAGCTGACCCTTTGGTTCCAGTAAAGGTCAGAAGTTCCTTGGTGCCAGCTTGGGCTTTATTTGGAAGACCCATGTTTCAAGTTTCTAGGAATTGCTTTGGGAAGGATTTCTGTTGAGATAATGCAAGTGTAGACCAGGGCCCCTCCTATCAGGACCCCGGCAGTCTAGCTGTTACTTGTATGACTTTGGACAAATGACTTCGTTTCTCTGGGCCTCAGTTTCCCCATCTGTAAAAGGAGGGGGCTGAGGTTCCTTCTCAGGAGGCAGATGGAGAGTGGGGGCTAATAAGTATCAACAAGCATTGTTTCTGCACTGTGCTAACCACTGAGGGTACAAAGAAAAGCAAAGAAAGCCAAGATTCAAACCTAGGCCTTGCTCTGACTCGGGAGAGCTTTCTCAAGTTTACACAGATGGTATGAGTGGCAGGATTTGAATACAGGGTCCCAGATGTGAGAGGGCAATGTCTTAGGGAGTTTGCCCAAAGTCACACAAGTAGTAAATGTAAAACAGGGGAGGAGCATGCAAGATTTGAACACAGGGCCACTGACTCTGGAGCCAGTGGTTGAAAGCTGTATGACCTGTGATTGGGTGTGTTCTGGGTGGACTTGGGGAGCACACTTGTTACCTGGTAAGCATTGGGGATGACTGACTTGTGTGTTAGCATCCCTGAGCAGGTCACCTTGGCTGGGCAGCCAGTCGGAGCATGTTGGTAGCACATGCATTAAGTTCCTCTCTTGCTTCCTGCTTCTTCTTCACAGCTGAGGAACCTATCTAGAGGATGGCTCTGGCCTCAGACTCCCATTCAGGCCAGTGAATGGAGCCTTATGTTCTCACCTGGGTTATTTTCTGGGGAGTAAATTGTGGGTGTATCTGTCCGACGCATCTCATTGCAATGGCTTGGAGAGAGGCAAAGATCTCTCTCCAAAGGCCTATCAGACTCAGGCTGTGGGAGGTGGAAAGATCTTCAGGAATCTTTCAGTTTCAGTATCAATAACAATTTATTTAATCTATCTTCTAGCAGGTGATTATAAAGCACCTACTATGCGCCAAGGCCTTGTAAAAACAAAAAATAAAGAACAAGACAGTCCTTACTCTTAAAAAAAATCTGCAAACCACTGTGCACACATTACTTTCATCTGATAAAAATGGGGTAACATATGGAAGGAGCTTTGTTAACTTTAAGGACTAGGTAAATACTAGCTGTTGTTACTACCATTATCATACTCACCACCCATCTATAGGTAGGGGTAGAGCTGGGAATATTAGACTGAAAAAGAAGCTACTATTTTTAAGCTGATTTAAAAATTTGTACTAGCTCATCAGTCTGTCCTGAGAAAAGAAGACCCTGTGGTAGGGGGGCTAGAGAGAGCTAGCTTTGGAGATATCACGATAACATTCATAATAACTTGCATTTATTCAGCACTTCACAAATCTCATTTCATCCTCGAAACATTGGGAGGTGGGTGCTATTATCATCCCCATTTTACAGATGAGGAAATGGAGATTGACAGAAGGTAAATTACTTTCCCAGCGTCACACAGCTAGTATGGTTTAAACCCAGGGGTTCCTGACTTCAAGCCCAGTGCTCTATCCACCGTGCTGCTTAGATACTTTAAAGTCAAGAAGACCTAAATCTAGGTCCCACTTCTGATATATACTCGCTCTGTGACCCCTAGGCAAGTGGATTGACCTCCCACCTACCTCAAAGGATGGTTGTGAACATCAGATGAGATATTTGTAAAGTGCTTAACACAGAGCCTGGCACATAGTAGGCATTATATAAATACTGGACATTATTATTACTGTAATTACACTGAAGCAGAGAGGTATCCTAGCTTAGTGTTTAGAGCACTGGAGTTTGAGTCCTGCCTCAGACACTGTGTGACCTTAGGCAAGTCACTTAACTCCTGTCTCAGTTTCCTGAATTGTAACTGCACCAACCTCCCGGGTTTGTTGACCTGTTCAAATGAAATAATATATGTACAGGGCCTGGCACACAGTTGGTGCTTAACGAATATTTATTTCCTTCCTTTCTGTAGAACTCTGGGCCAGTCCCTTAGTTTTTGTGGCCCTTAAGCTCAATTAACTTACCAATAAAATGGAATAATAATGTCTCAGAGGCTTGTGTGGCTCAGATAAGATGTACTGGTCTCTCCACCTATCTGTGTAAATACCTCACCTTCCCTACTGGGCTCTAAGCTTTCTGAGAGGCAGGAATCCTGTCTCATTCATCCATTTTCCTCCCCTAGCACTGGGCCCCTCGACAGACAGAATAGACATTGAATCCCTGGCATTTTGGCCTCCAGGAGCGAAGTCAGTCCCTTGGCCCATAAGACCAACACCTGCTATTTCCTTTTACAAAGACCCATGACTGGGGCTTGGGGAGGGGGGTGGGGGGGCACATATTTGGCTACAGCCCCTGACCCAGCAGACTTGACTATGTTCTACTAACAGGTGTGACGTGAGCTTTGGTTTCTAAAAACAGCAGATGGGATGTGTTGTTCATTTCTCCAGTTACTATGACCCATGTAGTAATATTTAACTTCCCCCCCCTTCCCCCTTCTCATCTGTTTTTCTTTCTGTTCTTTAGGCAATCCCGAATGCTACACAAGTTGACTGGGTCTCCTAGCAACCTTCTCTAGGAATCTTGCCGGTATTTGATTGGGAAGCAGGACAGAAGGCCTGCAATTGATGAGTTTGCCTTGGGTGGACGTCGGAAGGTGAAGTCAGACGTTAGCATGGGTCAGAAGGTCACTGGGGGAATAAAGACTGTGGACATGAGGGACCCTACATACAGGCCCCTGAAACAAGAGCTCCAGGGCCTGGATTACTGTAAGCCCACACGGCTGGACTTGCTGCTGGACATGCCCCCCGTGTCCTATGATGTCCAGCTGCTCCACTCCTGGAATAATGATGACCGCTCACTCAATGTGTTTGTGAAGGAGGATGACAAACTTATCTTTCACCGGCATCCGGTGGCCCAGAGCACAGACGCCATCAGGGGGAAAGTGGGGTACACGCGCGGGTTGCACGTGTGGCAGATCACGTGGGCCATGCGCCAGCGTGGCACGCATGCGGTTGTTGGGGTGGCTACAGCAGATGCCCCCTTGCACTCTGTTGGGTACACGACCCTAGTGGGCAACAACCATGAGTCCTGGGGCTGGGACCTGGGGCGGAACAGACTGTACCATGATGGGAAGAACCAGCCGAGTAAAACCTACCCTGCCTTCCTAGAACCAGACGAAACTTTCATTGTGCCAGATTCTTTCCTGGTGGCCCTCGACATGGACGATGGGACGCTGAGCTTCATTGTTGATGGGCAGTACATGGGCGTGGCCTTTCGGGGACTCAAGGGCAAAAAACTTTACCCAGTAGTAAGTGCTGTCTGGGGCCACTGTGAAATACGAATGCGTTACTTGAATGGACTTGATCGTAAGTATTGACTTGGAAACCATGCACCATCTTTCTGCTTGTGAGGGAAACTCTTCTCCTGGGCAGGGCCAAAGCCATAGCTCCCCAGAAGCTGGTGCCCAAGATCCTAGAAGTAAATGATTCCATATTCCACCTCTGACTACTTACTATGACCACTTGTGTGACCACTGGCCCTCCATTTGTTATCAGACCCTTGTAAGCTGAGGTGACTGTACTAGATGGCTTCTGAAGTCCCTTTGGGCTCCGGATCTCAATTTATAATCAGTAATATGAGGGGACAGGTCTAGACTGCTTCTGGAATCCCTTTTGACTGATGAGATTTATGAACCTATAAAAAGTTTGAGAGAAGAAATCCAGTATCAGGGGTGGGGAACCTGCAGCCTTTTGACTGAGGTCAAGTTTTATAGAACAAATCCTTTCCTTAAGGGGATTTGTTCTGTGAAGTTTGGGTTTGGTCGAAAGGCCACACGTGAGGACCGAGAAGGCCAAATGTGGCCTTGAGGTCATAGGTTCCCCACTCCTAGGGATAGTAATGAGTGCATGGGAAGGGAGAAAGTAACTCTTCCCATGTTTTCTTCAAAACTGAAAACACCCACTGGAGTCCCCTAGACTACTTTGCAATGTAGTACAGTAATCAGTGCTGAATCTAGCTGTGTGACCCTGAGAAAGTCCCTTGATTTCTGTGCCTCACTTTGCTCATCCATAAACCAATGGAGTTGGACTCAATGTCCTTTAAGAGTCCTTCCAGCCCAAAGTCTGTGATCAGATAATTCCTTTGGATCCCTCTTCTCCCTCTAATTCTAGGAATTCCAGAATGAAATGACAGGTATTAGAAACACAAGTGAAAGAAGAAACAAAATTATCCCTATCTGCAGATGGATGCGGTGGGTTAGCTTGAAAACCTCCAGAGAACTGGCAGAAAAACTGATTAAGACAATTTTTAACTTCAGGAAAAGAAGCAGGATACAAAAAGACTGCACAAAATTATCAGCATTTTTCTGCCCTGATAACCAAAAGGCAAGGAAACATGAGGAATAATTGCTAAGTGCACAAAATATCTGGGAGTCATCGTACCGAGGCACACATGGGATTTATTTAAATGCAACTACAAAACACTCTTTACCAGAATAAAAGAAGGGGTAGTGATGGGTTAGAGGGTTAATCTGGGAGAAAAGAAGATGTGGGCAAATTACTTAATTTCTCAGGGCCCCAGGTAACTCTCTTCCATCATTCAATCAATTGATTAATAACCATTACTATGTGCCAGGCACTGTGCTAAGCTCTGAAAACTAGTAAGTTGCAGAATAGAGGGTCCCACAGCTGTTAGGCATCTGTAATGGTGAAGGAGTTTCCTTACTGGGGAGTTCCCTGCATTAAAAAAAAATTGCAAGTCCAGTTCAAAAAGAAAAGAATGATAGGAAAATTTAAATAATTGGAGAGAACATGTCATTGTTCATGGTTGGGCAGAGCTGATAACGCTATTTTCAATTCTTCAGTCAACTTTTTTTCGCCTCTTAGTAGCCCCATACTGTCGGTAAGTAAGGTTGTATCTGTATCTGACCTAATTACCCAAACCTGATGGCATCCCTTTTATGATGTATCTCCCTTAAGGTTCCTTCTTAACTCATAATTTGTGTGGTTATCGCTGAGGTGTAGACAAATTAGTCATTGGGTGGAGCCAGATGGGAGGACTTGCTTCTGGTCTGGTTGACTTGTGGAGCGTGCATGTGTTGGAAATTGACAGTGGGCACTCAGCAACCAAAGAAAAATCTCCAGGGAAGGAAACAGTAACTGAAGGTTAGAGTTGGGGTTGTGTATTTGAAGGGCTGTCTGTCACATGGGAGTTGGGACTAGGTTAGTTTTCTCATCCCCCTCATTTAAATACTTTACAATTCTGAATGCTTATGAAATGTCTTTGGGCAACTGGTCTTTCTAAGATGGACTAACATTCCCCCCTGCCCTGTAAATAGCACTAATATAGGCATCAGGACTGAAGATGTGATTTCATTAGTACGAGGAACTCCCAGGTGAGGAAATACTTTCTTCCTATGCAAGTTGTCACTTTCTCTATATCTTTAATAGAGTTGCCTAGACTTGAGAGTTCAAGTAACTCACTCAGGGTCATGCTGCCACTAACATGTCTCAGGTAGGACTGAACCCAGACCTCCCTGTCTTCAAAACCAACTCAAGCCTGGCTGCCTTCCTCACATTGATGTAACATTTGAACAGCACTTTCCATATTTATTTTCTCATTTGTGAGCCCATTAAGGTGACTGTGGCAGTCACACATTTCTTAGCTTCAGTGATGGTCTAAGCTACCATTGTCAGGCAGAGGCCTGGACTTGATGAATTGGTGAGCATCTTCTGTGGTTTTCTCCTGGCCAGATGATGGTAGATGAGTGCCATGCTCATCCCACCCTAGGATGGGTGATGGCCAGCAGCTCAGACCTTGCTATGCAGCTGACCTTGGTGGGCTGGGAGCAGGTCTGGGCTGGCGCCTCTGAGTTCTGGCCTTGCTCTCCAGGCCAGACACAGTGGTGCATGCGGTCTCCCCGCCCGTGCCCCCCTCCAACCCCAGAGTTTTGGAGGCTAAATCCAAATATTTGCCCTTGTCTTGGGTGTCTTGGCTTTCTCATCATCATGTTCCACTCTTCCCCTCCCATCCCACCCCCAAACTACAGCCTTCGAGAGGGAAAGACAACCGCATGATTGGATGTGGGTTGATTGTGTTGTTATTGTTGTTTTAATTTTACTGTGGAAACCTTCTCCCTCCTCCGAGGCCCCCACCCCTCCTTAGCTTTGGCTGGGATAATGAAAACAAGTCCGACCGCCGTGTCTGCGGCTTCCAGAGCAGCTTGGTCTTGACCTGAAGCAGCCCCAGTACCCCCGAGTCATGAGACTCTCTTCTGGGCAGAGACGTTCAGTTGCATATCCAGCAACCACCCTCTGGGAGCCTGGGTTAGGGAAACCAGTAAGGCAAGTCCAGGGATCTGTCTCCAGATGCCAGATCAATGGGCTATTGCTGTGGCATATTTCACACCCCAGACCCCACTGCCCTTTGGGGATGGGGGTGGGGAAGAGGGGGAAGGGAAGTGGGTTTGAATCTCAGCATCTTGCCTTGTAAAATGGATCTTAGACTAGGTGATCTCAAAGGACCCTTCCTACTCTGAATGTCTGCTCTTATGGCTCTATGAAGGGCCCAACACTGGATTTGAAGTTAGGGAGAATGGGGTTGTGTTCCAGCTCTGACATTTAACTCCCTGTGTGGCTTTAGGCAGATCACTTTAGTAAGTTCTAATAAATCTAGTAAATATGAAATCCTAGTAAATCCAGCAAATCCCCCCTATAAAACGAAGGCCATTGGAGTAGAGGTGGTCCCCTCAAACCTGTGATATTCCTCCCTTATTATCCTTTGATTGGAAAAAGTGAAAAAAAAAATGGGTCCTCTTGACCTCACAAACACTTCAGCCTTGAATCTCTCCTGCCCCATATTCTGGGTGACTTCAGACGAATCATGTCTTCTGTAAAATGAAAGGGTGGGACTAGGTGGTCCCTTCTCATCCCAACCTCTGATCCTGCTAGTTTACAGATCAGGAGAAGGTTTAACTAACCATGAAAGCCCTTCGGGAAACTGGAGTTTCCAGATTGGAAGACCATGGCCGTCTGGTGAGGTCTAGTTGCCCACTGATCAGCCCTAGAGATGAGAAACTGCCCCTCAGCATAGTGTTAATGCAACATCCAGTGCTGGCCCGTGGGTTTATTCCATTTTCATTATTTATCCCCCACACTGGGTGGGATGTGCAGTTTTTCTTCCAGCAGGGAGAGGAGCAGGGCCCAGGCTGAGTCAGGATGAGCATCAGTGTCAAAGTCCTCCTGGAGAGAAGCATCTCCAGGGGTGCCGAGGACGACTCACGTTTCTGCCGATGCATATCTGGCAAATGGAGTAATCGCCCAGCTGGGACCTGTGTCAACTGGGGAGGTCTGGTGTGGATTTTAGTTTTCTTAGCCCGGAGACACCTTCCAAAAAGTGGCTGGAATGTCTCTTGGGTGTAGGTGTGGTGGCCTTCCATCTGGCTGGAATAGTGGAGTGCAAAGGGAAAAGTTCTGCCTGCACTCTTAACGTGATCTTGGTCCACCACTCACCCTTCTCTGGACTCAGTTTCCTCATCTACAAAATAAGAGCTGTACTAGATGCCCTCTCTAAGACCCCTTCCAGCTTTAAATCTTAGTCAATTCAATTCAGTAATTCAGTTCAATTTGGTAAGCATTTATTAGGCATCTACTGTATGCCAGGCACTGACTATAGCCCCAACAGAGTTCCCAGTCTGGAGCCTAAATAATGGGTTCAAATTCCACCTCAGATACTTGCTAACTGTACGACCCTGAATAACTCATTTTCTCTTTCTCACTCTCAGTTTCCTAACCATAATTTTCATTATTATATCTTGCCTCAGATGCTCACCAGCTGGGTGACCCTAAGAAAGTCATTTCCCTCAGTTTCCTTATACATAAAATGGGAATGATTCTTGTGAGAAAGGCAAAGTTGAAAGCAGCGTGTGAATCATACTCTTGTCATCTGACCCTGCTTTCAAGGAGCTTGACACCTAGAAGGGAGAAGAGACCTCACACATCTGTGATACAGGGTCAGAAATTCGGAATTGGAATCCTGACCACTGCTGGTTTTTACTCCTTGTGTGACTATGAGCAAGTCACACTCTAGACCTTAGTGCTGTCATCTGTAAAATGCAAGGGTTGGAGCAGGTGGCCTGAGGTCTGTGGCCCTATGGGCAGACATCAGACAGCTAGGGGAAGCATTGGATAGAGCAGTGGACCTAGAATCAGAAAGCTCTAAGTTCATACTCAGCCTCAGAGAACCTTCTAGTTGGGTGACTCTGCGCAAATCCCTTCTGTAAAATGGAGGGAGTAGTAAGAGCGCCTAATTCCCAGGGTGGTTTTGAGGATCAAATGAAATAATATTGGATTGTGGGACAAGCCAGATTTGAATCATCATCCCTCTGTAAAATGAGGGGATTGGAAGAGATGCTCTCCAAGGGTCTTTGGCACCTTAGGTGGTACAGCTTATGATTAACTTGTTCAGTCATTCCCCAACTGATGGGCATCCCCTTAATTTCTGGTTCTTTGACACCACAAAAAGAGTTGTTATAAATTTTTTTTTTACATATAGGTCCCTTTCCTTTTTGCTTTTTACCTCTTTGGGATACAGACCCAGTAGTGGTATCGCTGGGTCAAAGGGTATGCACAGATGAAGGTTTTCTTTGCATCGAGCCTCAACTTGCCTCTCTGCAACCTTGGATTTAGAGTTAAGGTTCTAGGGTCTAGCAGACAAAGTCTATTCCTTATGCTTCTGTGGGACAGCCCTTCAGATACTTCAAGGTAACCATCACCTTCCCTTCTCTGCGGGCTAAACATCTTTCTTTATTTAACAGCTGAGGAAACCAAGGCTCCCAGAGGTTCAGTGACCTCACCAAGGTCACACAGCAGGTTAGGGTTAGAGCCAGTTTTCGAACCCAAGTGTCCTGATTCTTAGTCCTGTGCTCTCCCTGTTTACAGGGATCACACTGACAACAGGACCCCTCATCCCCCAGCTCCTGCCAATGCCATACTTGTTACTAAGCTTGGAGCTGGGTCTAGGAACCACTCTTTTCTGCAGCAGCTCCCCCCGGTCCCACCAGAGTGGGGACCTCCTGTGTACCCTCCAGTGCCAGGACCATACCTGCTCTGGGGTTCAAGGTAGGCCCATGTGGGAAGCTGTGATAAGAGACAGACTTCTTTCGAGGGTAGCTCTGGCGAGCACCAGATAATACTGCTGATTTTGGAGGGGGAATGTCGGCCTAATCCTTGTCCCCAGAGGTGAGGGGAGGACTTGGATGGCCATCCCATGCAGGATTCATGTGTTGTTCTGGGAAGCTGAAGGGAGGATGAGCCAACTCTGGACCAAAGAGAGGGCTGTTGTGACTAATTGGTGATTGTCCTTAGCCCCGGGCCTTGGGAGGGAGGCCATTTCAGAGGAGAGGTCTGTTCCTTCGAGGCTTATGCCCTGGAAGCTTTGTTGGCTCCAGTCTCCCTGGCCACAGCAGCCAGAGAGCCTGGGGGACTGGCCCATGGACCATGTGCTTCCCGAGTAGGTTTTTGGCTTCTCCTGGGATAGCCTGTACCCTCCCTAGAAACATAGAAAGAAGAAAATTGGTGTGTAAACATGGTCAGAACTGCCAAAGCCTTCCAGAGGGAAACTCCCAGCATTTGGGGGATTACACACACGCACGCACGCACGCACGCACGCACGCACGCACGCACGCCCGCTCTGAGGTTTTTTCCTGTCTTCTCAGGGAAACATTTGAAAATCATCCTGCACTTTGACAGAATGCTTTAAAGTTAGCAAAGTACTTTTTGGAATGTTATCTCATCAGAACCTCTCTGTGAACCCTGTGAGGAGGTCAGTGCCACTGGTGGTGGTGTCCCAATTTTACAGATCCATCTGGCATTTGTCACATGGGGGCATTCATGGTACCCACCTCACCGGGTTATTATAAGAATGAAATGAAATAGTATATGAAAACGTTGCAAACCTTCAAGTGAAATATGTGTCTGGGTGTCGTGGTAGTAATATTGATAACAACAATGTGTAATGAGCGTATCACAGAAAAGTAGGTTGGAGCCAGTTTCTGAAAGACTTTAAATAATAAACAGGAGTTTACATTTTATGCTGGAGGCAGCAGGGAATTACTGACCCTCAGAGATGCCAAGGGAAGAGCCCCATGGTCACAAAGCCTTGTGAGTGTTGGAGGTGGTATTTGAACCCAGGTCTCCCTGACCCTTAAGTTGAACACTGTCCTACTTCATTATATTTTCCCACGAGCTCCTTTCCCTCTACTCCCCCTGCCCCTGTCATCTCCCACCTCCCTACTTTTGTATAGGCTGTGTCGTATGCCTGGAATGCATTCCTTCCTCATCCACTTCTTTTTAGAATCTGTTGTTTCCTTCTAAACTCGGATGCCATCTCCTACGTGACGCTTTTCTTGAACCTCTGACTATTAGCGCCCATCTTCACCTCCTCAAACTTCATATGCTGTTTTCTTATTTGTGTGTATATTTTATGCCCCTTGAGGGCAGGGATTGCTTGATTTTCATCCTTTCATCCTTTCGTCCTCTGGGACCAGGCACATAGTAGGTGTTTAATAAATGCATCATGACCGACAGTCAGTGCCTAATAAACTCATGCCTGCTTGCTTGATTGTTAACGGCTGGACCAGAAATAACCTCTCAATCCAGTAATCTTACCGCTACTACCATGCACATGAATGTTTCATTTCTCTCCCCTTTCTTATTGGTCAGAGAGGAGCAGGAGAGAGAGAGGGAGAGAGATATCTCATAAGATCATTTTGGGGGTTTTTAAAAATAGGTCACCAGGTAACTTTCTTACTGAAATGAGGAAGTGTCTATTCATACTCCCTTCCTGTTCCCTAAATAAATAGCGGCCAACTGGTTCATTTCCTAGTTTCTCGGCATCCTCTTCTAGCAGGCTGCCTAGCCGCCCCCTCCCTGCACCCCCACCCCCATCATTCATGTAAATCCCAGTGCCTAGATCATAATTGGCAATAATAAATGCATCTTGATGGATCCTATTAAATGAATGGGAGCTTTGGCTTCCTGGACATTGGCTCTGCAACCAAGCATTACTCCAAATTAAGATTCATTGGATTTTTTTTTTACATGGCAGCCTCAGATTGTTGCCTAATCCCTGAGGGGAGCCCTGGAACAGCCCCAGCTGACCAGTTCTGTTAAATCTCCCATAATTGACCTTGAGGCCAGGCCTCGAGACCAGTTTCATAGGTCCCAGAATTTCAGCCACTTTGGATCTGGGTTCCTAACGTGTTTCATGTCTTAGAGCCCTTTGGCAAACTGATGAAGCCTAGAGACCCTTTCTCAGAATCACTTTTTTTAGCTAATTGAAGGAAATGCTCAGTTTTAGCTATAAGTTAGTGAAAATAAAGATGGAATTTTTATTTCTCATCCAAGTTCACAGACCCCCAGGTTAAAAGCTCCAATCCATACCACAGTCACTGCTTAAAGGCCTTCTATGAAAGGAAGCCCCCCACCACCACCTAAGGCAGCCTACCCCACTCAGGCCAGGTCTGAGTGTTAGAAACCCTGAATTTACCTCTTTGTAACTTCACTCCCCCTTGGGAGGGAGGGAGTATTTATATAGCTCCTATGGTATGCTAAGCACTTTATAAATATTAACTAATTTGAGTTAATATGGCTCCTTGTTCTACTCTCTGAGGCCAAGTAGAGCAAACTTGATCCTTCTTCCGCATAACACCCTTTCAGATACATGAACACAGCTATCACATTCCCTCTGAGCCTTCTCTTTTCTATGCTAAACCTGTCCAGTGCCCTTTATTAATCTTCACATACCATGGACTTAATTCACCTTATCCTTCTAGATCCCTCAGAGATCTTTCTGGATTCTGACTGTCATTCCTTTCTAGTTTTGTATCCTCTGGAATTGGATAAACTTGCCATCTGTGCCTTTATTATTTTTTTTTTTTAAAGCACAGGGCAAGTGTGTTTCCTTGGGATACTCTCCTAGAGACTTCATGTCATGGTGACACTGAGCCATTAATGACTATTCTTTGGCTTTGGTCATTTAAACCAGTTCTGAATTCACCCAAGCATACTGTCAAAATGTAGAAACCATTCTTAGTTCTGGCACTGAACAAGAAGCAGCAGCAAGACAGGTTTGACCGTAGTTTGCTGACCCCTGGTCACTGATAGCATGAGAGATTGTACCAAATGCTTTGTTGATGGCAAATATTTGCTGCATATTATATAATATGGTATATTGATACCAGTTACTAACCATGTCAGACAAGATGAGATTAGCCTGGCAGAACCTGTTCATGGAGCCCTAATCCCTTCTAACAATCATCTCTTTTTCTAGCTTTTCCCTACCTGTGTCTAATTTGTTATAAATGTTTTAAAGAAAATCTTTGTAACAAGAGAGAGTATGTCAGGGAGGGATATACTTAAAGAAAAAATATTACTTGAAAACAAAAAATATGAATAAAAAGACTGTGTGATTAAAGTAAGAATAATGCATTATAGAATTTTGTCAGGAATCAGAGCTGAGGTTTTCGAGTAATACATCTCTTAAAAAAAGGATGAGAAAAAAAAAGGATGAGAATAATTGTCTGGTATTCAAACTTGAGACCTCCCAATTTGGCTATCTTTGTACTGTACTGTGTGCCTTCTCGGCTCATTTTAAATAGCCTATCCTCAAAAACAGGCAGGGAACCAATGGTGACAGGACTTGAGTTTGCTTTCTATAAAAATCAGTTGAAGGAACTGGGGGTGTTTAGTCTAGAGTAGAGGGAGGAGGGAGGAGGTGGGTGATGACAGCTGCCTTCAAGTATTTGAAGGCGGGTTCTGGAGAAAAAAAGATGATGATCCTGAGCTCTTTGGCCCCAGCAGGTTGTAAAGACGTGGATTTAGGCTTGATGTCCCAAAATTTTCCCCCAAATTAGAGTGGTCACAAGTGG
Source organism: Notamacropus eugenii (assembly GCF_028372415.1). NCBI lineage: Eukaryota > Metazoa > Chordata > Mammalia > Diprotodontia > Macropodidae > Notamacropus > Notamacropus eugenii. The sequence continues at coordinate 48,366,318 of NC_092876.1, forward strand.
AATGGGCCATCTCAGGAGGGTATCCTTGGGTAGAGTCACTGGAGGGTGCTTCCTTTTGGTCTTCAAGGCTCTTGGTTAGAATGATCTTGGGTTGACTTACTCTGAGCATCTCCCATCAGTCCCTGAAACAGGGAAATAAACAGAGGAACTGTGTTTGTTGGAAATGGACAAGTCAGCAAGCATTTATTAAGCACCTGCTTTATGTCAAGCATCGTACTAAGCAACAGAGATACAAAGAAAGCCAGAAACAGTTCCTGTCCTCTAGGAGCTCCCAAGTTGAGGGGAGACAATAGGCAAACACAATGTACAAACAAGAAAGACTCTTAGCAGATGTCTAAGGAAAGTCTCAGGGTGGGATATATTAACTGTATTCCAGTTTGAATGGTAAATGGAAGAGGGATTGGCCTTATATCATGACTTACTATTTGATTTATTATCAAATTAGATATTTGTAAAGCGTTTAGCACAGGGCCTGGCAGATAGTAGGCATTTAATGCTTCTTCTCTTCTCTCTCCCTACCCCCTCTCACACATCTCTCCCCCAAATTAGGTGAGTAAAAATTGAAAAGAGGCAAATTGAAGTTGCACCTAAGGGAAAACTTCATTCCTGTGAGAGTTGTCCATAGGTAGGGTAGGTAGCCACAAGAGGTAGTAAGTTCCCCATCACTGGAGGTCTCGAAGGCTGGACAATCCCTTGTTGGATGTATTCACATAGGATTTTGGCTGTTAGGTTTCCCACATGCCTTCCCACCCTTGAGATTCAGCAAGATGGCCCTAGGGAAACACAGAGAGTTTTTAGCCTCCTCCACAACCTGGCTTGTTCAGTCATAACCTGTGGGTGATAAAGCCTGAGACAAGCCACACTTTAGCCTCACCTTACTTTGTTAAGCCCGGGGTTGTTGGACGAGGTCATAGATACCTGTCTACGCTGCGACCCCAGACCCCTTAGGACCTTCCAATGAATGTAGATTCATTCTTCACACCAGATTCTTGTTTCAATTCCTTAATACATGAACTATTGGCAAGGGCTTAAATCTCTGTGGAACAAAAATATTCTCATTCTAGTGGTTTTTGCCCTAATTCAGGATGAACAGCACCCAGCATTTATAGACCACTTGGGAGTCTGAAATAAAAAAGCACCCACTGTCCTTTCATCAAAGCTGGAGGGAGTCTTGAAGGTCTATCCAAACTCCTTGTTTGACAGATGAGGAAACTGGGATGGAATAGCTTGATTAAGGTCACACACTCCAGACGAATAAACACTGTGAAAAGCATTGGGGATACATCTATAAAACAGACAGTCCCTACCTTGTTTACTCTCTCTGTATAACTTTGGCACTTAATGAATGCTTGCCAACTGTATTGTTGGGCAAGACCCGTCTTTTACCGTAGTCCCTGGCACACAGTAGATATTACTAAATGCTTGTTGATCGACAGACCATTTATCTGCTTTTTGAACAGGGAATTCTTTCTTGTTCAGGTATATGTCGGTTGAGGTTGCCTCTGAGGTACTCCCAGCTGAAATTTGGCAAGTGCCCAATTTGCTTTAGTCTCCCTTGTGATGTCATCGGTCCTCTTCAAGAATGAAGGACTCCAAGATTTAGAGCTGGGAGAGCCTTAGATCAGCTGCCATAATAATGCTAGCTAATATTTATATAATGCTTATCATGTGCCAGGCACCGTGAGAAGATTTGTATGATTAGTATCTCATTGGAGCCTTTCAGTAGCTCTGGGAGGGAGGTGCCATTGTATACCCATTTTACAGACAGAGACTGAGGCAGATCGTCTTGCCCAGGGTCATACATTCTTTCTCTGTCTCTCTCTGTCTCTGTGTCTCTCTCTCTCTGTCTCTCTCTCTGTCTCTCTGTCTGTCTCTCTGTCTCTCTGTCTCTCTCTCTGTCTCTCTCTCTCTCTGTCTCTCTCTCTGTCTCTCTCTCTCTCTCTCTCTCTCTCTCTCTCTCTCTCTCTCTCTCTCTTTCCACTGAACCTTAGTTCCCTTAAAGCCCTGCAGCTACAGGGTGGGATTTGAACCCAGGTTCTCCAAGTCCAATCCAGCACAACTTCCAGAGCTCCTCTCTGTCCTTAACGGAGACAGTTATGGAGTCATTCAGGCTGCCTTCCTCTGTTCTTGCCCCAACTGTGTTCTTGTTCCCTGCTCCCTCCCGCCCCTGGCTACCTCACTGATTGGAAAGGAAACATCTGTGGATTTGGCTACTGGGAGGATTCAGGACAGGGTGTTTTTGATGGGAGAGGCAGACAGCCCACCCCATGCTAGTGAGAGCTAGCTTCAGGAACACTAGCTGGGTGTCCCCATCCTACTGCCCCCCAAAACAACAGCACACCCCAGGAGGACTGGCAGAAATCCTTTGGGGTGACCACGTTCATACGACCATGCTGAGATGGGAATCGAACAGTGTCTGTGCGTCAGTGACCCAGAGCAGGCTGACCCAGTGGGCACTGGGCGCTGAGCCAGGCCCTGCAGGGTGGGAAGGCTGCTGCTAGAACAGGTTGTCTGCTGTCCTCAGCGCTTCTATGCTGGCCCCAAGCCTCCTGGGCTGCACAGAATCCTGCTGATCTTCCGTGGGACTCCTTAGGAAAGAGGGAAGAGGTGATAGCCTGTAAGTGTTCTGAGGACAGGAAAGGCTTCATTTCTCTCCTTGTCTCCCCAGCCCCCAACAGCGCGCCTGGCACACAGTTGATGTTTAATAAATGCTTGCTGATCGATTGAGAGTGTGAAAGGGACAGTCAGATCTGGAGTTGAGATTTCATTTAGCTTTCCAGACAGCTGTAGAATCGATATCCTGAGAAGGGATGGCCATTGGTTGGCCTCCGTACCCACCCTAGCTCCGCAAAAAAAAGAATCCCTTCTTGTGATTCCTTGACAAAGGCTTAGCGCTTACACAGAGTAGGCACTTAATAAGAGTGGTCCTCCACTCTTAGGGGATCCACTTCCTTCCACTGCAGCCCCTTCTCATCCTAGGAAGTGTTTCTAACATCAAGCCTCAATGGGTCTCTGTGGCTGCCCCCATCTTTTTGCCCTTTATGACTAAGCAGACATCCAGCATGGCTCTCCAAGGCTCATCCTGTCTGTGTATCACAGTGGCCCTTGAGGAGAGGGCTCAGAGAACATCAGTGTGTGTGCCCTGAGGGGAGGTGGAGGCCAAAACTTGTCAGGTTACACTTGAGACCCTTGGATGGGTCACTCCCATCCCACCTTGTACCTTCTCTGGCATCTGTGGTAAGGTTTGCAAAATCCTTCCAGACTTCCCATGCATTGTTGGCCTCTCTGTTTTATGAATGAGTCCTCTGAGGCAGACACAGGGGAGGTGACTAGCCCAAGGTCATACACACGTTCTTCCTGATTCCAAATCTGATGCTTTGTGGGCAGCTAGGTGGCACAGTGGATAGAGATGAGGCTGGAGTCAGGAAGAACTGAGTTCTAATCCCACCTCAGACCCTTATTAGCTGTGTGACCTGGGTGAGTCACGTCATCTGTTTGCCTCAGTTTCCTCATTTGTCAAATGGAGAAAATAATGGCACCTACCTCCCAGGGGTGTTGTGAGGATCAAATGAAATTATAATTATCAAGTGCTTAGCACAATGTCAGGCACAGAGTAGGCACTGTGGAAATGTTAGCTATTATTATTATTCTTGTCATTATTAATTTTTGAGTATAGAGCTTGGAGTCAGGAAGACCAGAGATCAGATCTGCCCTCAGACACTTACTGAGTGTGAGACCCTGGGCAAGTCACTTAACCTCTAATCACCTCAGTTTCCTCACCTGCAAAATGGAGATGATCGTATTATGCACCTACCTCTTAAGGTTGTTGTGAAGAGCACTCAACACAGTGCCAGCATACAGTAGGCACTTAATAAGTGCTTATAACGTTTATCCACTATGCCACCTAGGTACATCTCCTTTTTATTCAAGGTAGTCGGGTTACAAGATGAAAAGGGACCTCAGGGTTCATCCTAACCTAACCTAGCTGCCTCCTCTTCTCATTCAGGACAATTGTGTTAAAAGACAGAATCTCACAGTCAAAGGGACCTCAGAATTTATCGAAACCTGAAGTCCACCGACCCCCTAAGACTTGGTCAGTGGATAGATCTCAGGAGAGAGCTTGAATCTGAATAGGGAAAAATAATATCTTTATTTCAATATAACTGGTTTCCTTTATAATCTTGTGTATCTTAATATATTTAAAAACATGAATCTGAGAAAGGGGTCCATAGACCTTCCCAGACAGTCCCTGGTCTCTGCTGACCTGCACTTGGAAGTCCTTGGGCAGTGTTCTTGACAAGTGGCCTTGCAGCACCCTCTAGGGAGCCAGTATCTCTGTAGGGTTCTATAGCTTAGTCTAAATTAAGATGTCAACTCTTGGAATTAGAGCACCAATTGGGAATGCAGGCATTGCAATTATTATTCAGTAATCAGATGTATATTCTCTCTCTCTCTCTCTCTCTCTCCCTCTCTCTCTCTCTCTCTCCCTCTCTCCTTCCCCTCCCCCGCTCCTCTCTCTCCTCTCCTTCCTCTCCCTCCAGCTGAACCACTGCCTCTGATGGACCTCTGCCGTCGGTCTGTCCGCCTTGCCCTAGGGAAGGAGCGGCTGAGTGAGATCCATACCCTGCCTCTGCCAGCATCTCTTAAGGGCTACCTTCTCTACCAGTGATGCACCAGCTCAAAGCCTGCTGTCATCTGGGAGCAGGAATCAGGAAATCCAACTGTGCGAACCCACTGAGCCGCCACTGGGGTCCACAGCCCCCCTCTACTCTGCCCATGCCCTACCCAACTCCCCTCTTCCTTCATCTGGCTGTTCCAACCTCACAAGCCAAGATTTCCTCATCCTTTCTCACACCCCAGTCTTCCTCCGGATAAAGACAGACCCTAAAGCAGGTTCATCTAGTCTTCATCCCTTGGAAATGGCGTCTTGGAGTGTGGGCAGATGAGTGTCCTTTGTGTATTTGGATTTTATTTTTCCTTCTTAAAAAAAGAGAGACTTTGTTTCCACAGAAGTGATAAGGTGTGTCCTGGTGAGCTCCAGAGATGGGAGTATAGAGTCCACAGCTTCTGCCGAAACAGGACAAGACATCGTCTCCAGAGGATTCCAGGGCTTGAAGATGGCCAGTTGGGGAAATGTAGCCATACTGGCAGTCAGAAGGCCAGGAAGCATCAAGGGTGCTTGGAAATTGACCGATGATATCCCTTGGGTGGTAAGCATGGAAGCTTGTGGGTTGCTCCTGCACAGGAAATGCTGCCACTAATAAAACTGACAATGCCAAAAACTCATTCTGGACACTTAAAAAAACGAAAGAAAGAAAGAAAGAAAAGAAAATGGGACCCTGAAAAAAGGCTGGAAAGCAACTAGTGTCATTCCCTAAGATGTCGTCTCACCCTGTACTCTGTATTTATTCTTTCACCAACAAAAATCAATTTATTTATTCCACATAGAAAGAAAACATATCCCTTTCTCTCCAATGTGTGTCTTGTTGCTGTCCCATCCCCCTATGTGCTGTATCACCTGCCCTTGGCCAAGTGGTGTGGATATAGGTATGAGGGCTTCTTTGGTGGGTGGTTTTTGTTATCTTGGCCTGTAGCTCCAAGGGGAGGTTCGGGTTGGGCCAGAAGCTTGCCAGGACAGCTCCTTCCTCAGGCTACAGGTTTCACGTGCAATAGTGATGCCTTCCATGGTCCTCAGAAGCAGCCTGCCACCCTCTTTCCTCATTGCCTGTTACCTCTTGGCTGGACATCCTTGTCCAGGATAGTTAGACATGCTGTTATGATAGCTTTTTCGTCCTCAGGTTGTTCAAGTGTCTCAGTTAGGCTGCCATCAACATTCTTTGGTAATCTGAAATAAAGTACGTTTTTGGTACTTTATCCATTGGGGAAACATGACAGAGAGAGAGAGAGGGAGGGAGGCAAAGAGAGAGAAAGAGAGGCAGAGAGGCAGGCAGGCAGGCAGCAGGCAGGTTCTTTGCCGTCATCCCCCTAGGCCAGAATGGAACGTCTGGAAGACTGGTCCTGCCTCACACATCGGACCTAACATCTAGGCAGGTCCCCATTCTGAAAGCAGCTCCCCTGGTCACTTCTTCCTGGGCTGAGGAAAAAAATGTGTCAAGAGCCTCGCCCCGCCCCCTCCTGGCAGTTTCTCCAAGGTGCAGTGCCTTCCCCACCCCCACCCCTTTATTTTGCACATTTTGTTAAATTTGAAATCAGTTTTGGAATCCAACTCTTGGTTCAGTCCTGTACAGGTACAATAGATGACTTTATTTGTTTAAAATGTTTAATATATATATATATTTGTCTGTGTAAGAGATGTTTTGAACAGCTGCTGTTGGATACCTTTTTTTAAAAAAAAATTCTAGAGTATATTTTTAAAAGCATAGAATTGGTGCCAAGCCGGAGTGGGGAGTCGAAATTGCCTCCCCCCAAACCGTTACTGTTTGTTGCTGTTATTTTTTTAAGGAAGAGAAAAACACACACACACATACACACACACACACACACACACACACACATACACCTTGTCAGATGATAGGTCTTTTCTGTTACAGGGTGGGACACACACTCAAGAGAGAATTTACCACGTCTGGCCCCGGCTGTCTTCCACCGATGCTGGAAATGTTGCAATGTCACCGTTCCCCCCACCCACACCTCTCCTCTCGTTTCAGGTTCAGCCCCCTCCCCCCGTATTGCCATCCCAGTACATAATTGCTTTGTTTGGTTTTAAAACTCCTTTCTATTTTATGGCTGTAGAGGATACTCAGTAACCTAATAAAAAAAAAAGTTTATTAAATTTGAATTCACTCAGATAGTTTCTGTTTGAGTCTTGGGGCTGGGAGAGGGGGCTTCCCTGTGACTTGACTCTTTGACTCTGCCGGAATCAACCCTTGACCTTTAGGAGAACGGAGGGGTGACCCCCTCCAAGGAGGAGGCAGGTAAAGAAAAGAGGCTTCCTGCCTCCAGCCTTGCCTCACTCCTACCCTTCCAATACTCAGCTGCCAAAGTGATTTCATTCCCTGATTTTAAAAAGTCCTCTTTGGGGGCTTCTCTCTTGCCCCTTGGATAAGAGGTAACTTTGTCAGTTTCACCTTGAAAGCCCCCCGAAGTACGGCCCCCACCCACCCAGTCAGAGTCTGGGTGAATTTCTCAGCTCACCATAGATGGGACTTCTTATCGTCCCCTATCTCAGTCTGTCTTCTGTTCCTCCTCCTTGTGCACTCAGTGATGATCAAGACAGGCAGACTCAGCCCAGCTGGGCTGCTTGTACTTTCTAGGATGTAATTGCTTCCCTCTAGCCTTTACACAATGTGGTTCACTCTGGCATGTTCACCCGTCTTCCTTCCTAAAGCACAGCTCATGGGCTGCCTTCTACACAGGCCCTTTTCCTGTTGTCCCTGGTTGCTTTGGGGCAGCTGGGCCTGGAGTCAGGAAGACCTGAGTTCAAATTCAGCCTCAGACACTGACGAGCTGTGTGACCCTAGGCAAGTCACTTAATTTTTCTCTATCTTAGTTTCCTCAGCTGTAAAATGGGGATAATAGCTACACCTACTTCGCAGGGTTGTGAGGATCAAATAAAGTTTTTATCAAGTGTTTAGCACAGTCCCCAGCACATAGTAGGTCCTTAATATTTCCTTCCTTCCCTCCCCTGAAATTAGCATCTCTTTTGTGTCTCCCTATGTACTTTTGATCCCTTCCATGGCCTATCAACAGCTTGAGAGCAAGGACTGGGCTTTGTTTTGGGGTTTTTTTTGCATCCCTGGTGCCCCGCACAGTGCTAGGCACATAGTAGGAGCTTTGTTGAATTGATGATGGCTGCTCCTGAATTCGGAAGCCTCCATACCCCCATTTAGTCTTCAATGAGTTGGAGATTGTGGAAGGTGGGGCAGGGTGGGGGGGGGGGGGGGGAGGAGCAGAGCAGAGTTCTGCCTGTGAGGCCGAAAATTCAAATATTGCCTGTTCCAGACATTTCAGGGGAGGGAGTGGGGGAAAGGGTGGTCTCGAATTATTTTTAGGTTGGAGTTCATGTCTGGGTTGCTGTAGAACAGGAGCTCATTTTAAAGGAGAAGGAAAGGGAGGGGGCAGGGTGGGAAGGGCAGGAGGTTGGGGGGGGCGGCGTGCTGGCATAAAGGAAAATAAGACTTTTTGTTCATCTGGGAGACTTCTTGTGCAGCAGGTCTCTGTGTTTGAAAGGAGCTGTGTTCATAAAACCATCTGAGCAGACTTGGCACGTGTGGCTGGAATGAGTGGGGCCGAGCACCCCCAGGCCGCCACCTCCTCCTCCTCCTCCTCCTTCTCCCTGCCCTGGTGCAGGTAGCGGCCCTTCGGCCTGGCCATAGATGGGAAACATTCCCACCTTTTGCTCATCTCGCTCATGTCCATGGCTGGCCTTCCATCCCTCGCCTTTCCGTTCTCCCTCTTTCTCAAGATGTGGAATGTGGACTCGGCTGAGCCATGAACTATGCTGGGGAGGGGGCCGAGGACAGAGCAGTTAGGCCCCGCTCGGGCCCAGACACCCAAACATGGTTGGATTGGAGCTGCAGGGAATATTTGAAATAAATGAGCCGCCGAGGGGGCCCGGAGTTGTGTTCTGTTTGAGGGATGGCACCATGGCAACCAGGGAGGAAGTCAGGAGATGGGGACTGGGCTGGAGAATCAACAAATGATGTCCTGAGTTAAGCAGCCCTAATGAATCAGCTCCCTCTCTCCCTTCCCGGGGCTTTCTCATGGACTCAGCTGCTTGGCTGGCCCAGGAGGAGCTGTCGGGGCCCTCTCCCCAGCTCAGACGCTCAAGACATAGCATTTCCCGGCCTGGGATATTTCTCAATGGGTCTTTTTTTTTTTTCTTTTAAAGGAGAGGAGAATTTGAACACGTAGCTGGAGATTTTCTTCCTTCTTTAGAAAGTGTGGCTGAGCCAGATTCCTGCTTGGATTGCAATGCCCTTGGAGGGTTTGGGAAGGGGGAGTATCCTTGGTGGAGGGCCAATGGCTAGGAGGGGGTTGATGAACACTGGCTTTCCCCCATCTCTGGGCTTCCTCTGTCACATGGCAATGCCCGGAGCGAAGGAGGGCTGGATTCAGAACTCAAGGGGCTGGGTCCGAATCACAGTTCTTACTGGGTGACCGTGGGCAAGTCACTGAACTTTATTGTTCAATTGGCCTGCACTTCCTATGACTCTTCATGACCCATTTAGGATCTTCTTGGCAGAGATACTGGAGTGGTTTGCCACAGCCTTCTCTAGCTCATTTGACAAATGAGGAAACTGAGGCAAACTGGGTGAAGTGACTTGACAGCTAATAAGTATCTGAGGCTGGATTTGAACTCAGGTCTTTCTGACTCCAGGCCCAGTGCTCTATCTACTGCACCAGCTAGCTGCCCTGCACATAGTAGCTACTAATAAATGCTCTTGCTTCCTTATCTATACAATAGGGAGTTTGGGTTGGGTGGTCTTTGGGGTCCAATAATGGAGATAGAATGGGAAGTGTTAGATTGAGAGTCAGAGACCCTGGATTCAAATCTAGCTTACTACCTGTGTGACCTTGAGCAAGTACCTGGACCTCAGTTTCTCCATCTGTAGAACAGACTTGGACCAGACACCCTCTGGGTTCTCTTCCAGCTGTAAATTTCTGAGCCTGGGAGCAGCTTTTCTAGGATTTCTCCCAACTCCCTGCCCTGTTAGCTCCTTTAGGAGGAGATTTTGAAATCATCCTCCAAATACAAGTTTTAACAAGTACTAAAATGGGATGTCAGGGTTGTAGGCGTTCCCTTCAGTGATGCTGATCTCCACCCATCCATGGTGGCCTGTCAACAACAAGAAGCCAATGAGCATTTATTTACTGCTTACTGCATGCCAGGCACTGCTTATCTTGAGATATCCTTAAATCATTAAGGCCAGGGATGACCCAGCACAAACCTGAACAACTTGTAGGGGAGAGAAGACTGTTTTTCTATGCCCGTCTGACCCAGTGATTCAGATGGTGTCCTGTTCCTAAGGGCCCTTGGTACCAGAGATAACCAACCCCCCTCTCTGGAGTCAGAGGGTTGGGTGGGCACCTACATAAAAACTGGACTGTGGCTGAGTCACACTTAGCAAGATGGCATAGCAAATAGAACACTAAGCCTTGAGTCAGGAAAACCTAGCTGTGTGACCCTGGGCAAGTCACTTAACCTGACTGCCTCAGTTTCCTGAACTATAAAATGGAGAGGATAATAACACCATGTACCTCCCAAGGTTGAGTGAGGACAGATGAGGTAATATTTGTAAAGCACTTAACACAGTGCCTTGCACACAGTAGGCACCATATAATTACTTTGTCCCTTTTTTCCTCTGGAAAGGGACTCCAAGCCATCCCCTAAGGAGGACCTGTCTGTAGTCCTGTTTGGGGGTTGCACATGAAATCATTGACGACAGAGGCCCAGTGGAGTTGCTGAGGGGAATGTACCACTCAGGGGGCTTCATGGATGAAGTCCAACCACAGAGACTGATACTTGCCAGTTAGGGACACTCAAACCCTTGCTCATCAAGTGAGTAGAACAGAAAAAAGACACATCCAAAGTACCCCTTGAATGATGATTGCCATCAAACAAGACACTAGCACATGCGCTGGAGAACTTGGGGGTATCAGGCAGGGAGGGGTGCAGCAGTCAGAAGAGCCAACAAGGCTGGCCGAAGCTGTCCTATGGGAGTTTGATGCAGCAAATTAGACCCACACTTCTCCTCTCTTGGGCAGTTGTGGTACAAGGAAAGTCAGGCTGGCTTTGGAATCGGACCAGAGCTGAGACCTCCCAGTAATTCCTTCAACCTTACCTAACTTTACTTTGCTTATCCATAAAATGGGAGAATAATAGCACCTATCCCAAAGATGGAATGAGATGGCATAGGGAAAGCCCTTTGCAACTTGAAGCTCTGTATAAATGTGGACAAAAAAAGCAAATGACTTCAGCTCTGGGCCTCAGTTTCCTCCTCTGTAAAAAGAAGAGGATTAGACAAGTCGAGCTCTGAAATCTGTTCGAGCTCTAGAATCCATTCTCACTTTTCTTAGGGTGAAGGGATGTTGGTTTGAATCTTCGAAGCAGTTTTCTGACCAAGAATTCCATAAGTTGATCTCAGAAGAAAGTGATGTGTGCATTTTTTAATTCTGAGGAAAAGAATGGGAGATATTGGCTGGGGCTGAATGTCCTGCTTCTATCTCAAACTCAACATGTCCTAGACTGAACTTGTCCCTGGATCAAAGATTTCTGAGTAAGGGACCAAGGAGAGCATTTACTCCAACCCCTTCATTTTACTAATGGAGAAACTGAGGCCCAGAGTAAGGAAGTGACCTGCCCAGAGGCTCCCAGGTGCTTAGTGGCAAGATTGGAAGTTGAGTCAGGGTCTCTGATCTTCAAAGCCTCCTTGTCCATTGTCAGCTCCTTGAGAGCAGAGACTGTTGGTCATCTTTGCATCTTTGGTGCTAAGCATGGGGTCTGTGTACAGTTGGTCCTCCCTAACAGCTCGCGCATAGAAGTGGACATCCTGGATAAGCAGGGATGGGGGCCTCGCAGAGAGCTGCTTCCACACATGTTTTTTCCCTAATCGACTGCAGGCGGGTCCAGCCTCCAGACAGAGAACTATTTGAAACAGCTGCCAGATGCTATGTCTGAATTCTCTTTTACAACTTGCTTACTGTTTAGCAACGTTCTTCCTGCCAGAGTTCAGCTTGCCCCAGTGGATTCAGGCCGCCTTGGCTCGGCTGCCTTCCCATCCCCCCTTGCCCTGCCCCTGTCGGGAGGCACGTGCTCCCAGGCCCTCGGCGGGTGAATGGGTTGCCCGCACATCACCCCTTCCCCTGGGCCTGGCGAGGCCCACTGCCTTGTTTTGGGGGGTAATCCCTTTGTGTGGTAGAGGGTCTGCTGAGTGGTGTCAATGAGACAGTCTCCCATAGCTTCACCTTGACCTTGGCAAAGGTAGCTAGAATTTAAATGAGCCAGTCAGATGATAAACTTCTCTGCCATGATGACCCTTTCACTGAATGTGGCAAATACTCATTAAGTTCCAACCGTATACAAAACACTCATGTACCTACTACGTACAATAAGTTTATATTACATGCATACAGAATACAATAAATGCATTCTATGCCTACTGTATGCAAAGTACATTCCTTAAGTGTCTATTGTATACAAGGCATCTAAATGCCTACTGCATGCAAAACACATCTATTATATGTCTGCTGTATACAAAACATTTTCTTCCCTGTCTACTATATACAAAGCACATTTTTTCTGTTTTTATTGCATTCTTGTTGAATCAGTTCAGTCACGTCTGACTCTTTGTGACATCATTTGTGGTTTTCTTGGCAGAGATACTGGAGTGGTTTGCCTTTTCCTTCTTCAGCTCATTTGACAGATGAGGAAACTGAGGCAAACTGGATGAAGTGACTTGCCCAGGGTCACACAACTAGGAAGTATCTGAGGCTGGATTTGAACTTTTCCAGGTGGAGTGCTCTAAACACTGCACCACCCAGCCACCTTCATGCGCTCAAGTCTGCTGTGTACAGAGCACGGTTCTTCTGGGTTTATTATATACAAAGCACATTTCTTAGGTTCTATGGTATGCACATTTCTGTGCCTACTATATTTTACACCCCCCTCACTTGGGGTGTAACCTACCCCCCCCCCCCCCATCCGTATACACTGACAGTCTCCTCTGAGAACTCCAAGGTCGTCTTGGGAAGTTCCTTGGAGTGGACTGGAAGGACTCCTTCCCTATTCCACCAAGCATGGGGGAATGCCAGAACTAGAAAAGAGCCTCGAAGAACATCTAACGAAAACCCCGTCACTTGAGCCAACATGAGAAGGGGACTCAGCGGTTTGGTGATTCCCAAGCAGATTTACTACTTTATCAGTCAATCAATCAATAAACATCTATTAAATACCTACTATGTGTCAGGCACTGTGCTAAGCACTGGAGATACAAAAAAAAAAAAAATAGAACCAAAAGACAGTCCTTGCCCTCAAGGAGCTTAGAATCTAAAGGAGAGACAACTTGCTAACAAATATATACAAAGCTAGCTGCACGCGGGGACAAACAATTAACAGACAGAAAACACTGGAATGAGGAGGGGTGAAGGAAAGCTTCCTGTAGAAGGTGGGGTTTTAGTTGGGATTCAAAGGAAAGTTGGGTGGTCAGTTGTCAGAGCAGAGGAGGGAAGGCTTCCCAGGCCTGGGGGCAGCCAGGGAGAATGACCAGAGCCCAGAGATGGAGAGTCTTGGGTTAGGAAAAGCCAAGAAGCCAGGGTTCCTGAATCAGAGAATATGATCGGGGAAGAAGATATAGGAAGACTGGAAAGGTAGGAAGGGGCTGGGTGAGGAAGGGTTCTGAATGCCCAACAGAACATTTTGTGTTTGATCCCTATACTGGGATGTTGTATTATTTCCTTTTAATCAATTGGCTTGTTTAATTAATTGTTTCTAATGTCTAAAAGTCTCTCTCCTCCTGTATTCGAGGTCCAGCCCTAAGCTGAGGAAGGGGTCTAGTCCCTGATTTGTTGGACAATTGGCATATGTTGCTTTAATAAATTGGTATTGTCAAAGGATGGAATCTTTGTTTCCTCAATCAATTCATCTTTTACCCCACACATCGCAGAGGTGATAGATAGGAAGCCACTGGAGTTTATTGGGGTTGGGGGAGTTGACATGATCAGACCTGGAAAATCACTTTAGTGGCTGAACAGAGGATGGATTGGAGTGGGGAGAGACTTGGGGCAGGCAGACCCCTAGCAGCTATTGTAATAGTCCAGGCATGAGGGGATGAGGGTTTGTACCAGAGTGGTGACAGAGTCAGAGGAGAGAAGGGGGCATATTTCCCCCATTTCTCTGGTTGTGTGTGTGTGGTTGTGTGTGATTGTGTGTCACTGTGCATGTGGTAGTGTTGGTATGTGTGATTATATATGTAATCATATATGTGGTTGTGTGTATCATTGTTCTGTGGTTATGTGTGATTATGTGTGTTCTTGTGTATGTGATTGTGTGTAGTTGTGTGTATTTGTATGTGGTGGTATGTTTGTGTGTTTAATTGTATATGTGGTTGTGTGTGGTTGTGTTGTAATTATGAGTATAATTGTGGATGTGGTTGCGTTGTGTGTGATTATGTGTATGACTGCATGTATAATTTATGTATGTGATTGTGTGGTGTTTGTAATTGTGCATGGTTGTGTTGATAATTGTGTATGTGTGTGTGATTGCGTGTATGTACATTGGTGATTGTGTATGTGGTGGTGTAGTTGTGTGGGGTTGTGTAACTGTAATTGTATGTATACATGTCAGTGATTGTGTGTGGTGGTGTTGTGTGTGGTTGTGTGTATAATTGTGATTGTGTGCATACATGTTGGTGATTGTGTATGTGGTGGTGTAGTTGTGTGGGGTTGTGCGTATAATTGTGGTTGTGTGCATACATGTGGGTGACTGCGTGTGTGGTGGTGTAGTTGTGTAATTGTGTGTGATTGTATACATGTTGGTGATTGTGTATATGGTAGTGTAGTTGTGTGTGCTTGTGTGCATACATGTTGGTGATTGCGTATGTGGTGGTGTAGTTGTGTGTGGTTGTGTGTATAATTGTGGTTGTGTGCATCCGTGTGGGTGACTGCGTGTGTGGTGGTGTAGTTGTGTAATTGTGTGTGTGGTTGTGTGCATCCGTGTGGGTGATTGTGTGTGGTGGTGTAGTTGTGTGTATAATTGTGGTTGTGTGCATCCGTGTGGGTGATTGTGTGTGGTGGTGTAGTTGTGTAGTTGTGTGTGTGGTTGTGTGCATCCATGTGGGTGATTGTATGTGGTGGTGTAGTTGTGTAGTTGTGTGTGTGGTTGTGTGCATCCGTGTGGGTGATTGTGTGTGGTGGTGTAGTTGTGTGTGGTTGTGTGTATAATTGTGGTTGTGTGCGTCCGTGTGGGTGACTGCGTGTGTGGTGGTGTAGTTGTGTAGTTGTGTGTGTGGTTGTGTGCATCCGTGTGGGTGATTGTGTGTGGTGGTGTAGTTGTGTAGTTGTGTGTGTGGTTGTGTGCATCCATGTGGGTGATTGTATGTGGTGGTGTAGTTGTGTAGTTGTGTGTGTGGTTGTGTGCATCCGTGTGGGTGATTATGTGTGGTGGTGTAGTTGTGTAGTTGTGTGTGTGGTTGTGTGCATCCGTGTGGGTGATTGTGTGTGGTGGTGTAGTTGTGTAGTTGTGTGTGTGGTTGTGTGCATCCGTGTGGGTGACTGCGTGTGTGGTGGTGTAGTTGTGTGGGGTTGTGTGTATAATTGTGGTTGTGTGCATCCGTGTGGGTGACTGCATGTGTGGTGGTGTAGTTGTGTAATTGTGTGTGTGGTTGTGTGCATCCGTGTGGGTGATTGTGTGTGGTGGTGTAGTTGTGTGGGGTTGTGTGTGTGTGGTTGTGTGCATCCGTGTGGGTGATTGTGTGTGGTGGTGTAGTTGTGTGTGTGGTTGTGTGCATCCGTGTGGGTGATTGCGTATGTGGTGGTGTAGTTGTGTAGTTGTGTGTGTGGTTGTGTGCATCCGTGTGGGTGACTGCGTGTGTGGTGGTGTAGTTGTGTGGGGTTGTGTGTATAATTGTGGTTGTGTGCATCCGTGTGGGTGACTGCGTGTGTGGTGGTGTAGTTGTGTAATTGTGTGTGTGGTTGTGTGCATCCGTGTGGGTGATTGTGTGTGGTGGTGTAGTTGTGTAGTTGTGTGTGTGGTTGTGTGCATCCGTGTGGGTGATTGTGTGTGGTGGTGTAGTTGTGTAGTTGTGTGTGTGGTTGTGTGCATCCGTGTGGGTGATTGTGTGTGGTGGTGTAGTTGTGTAGTTGTGTGTGTGGTTGTGTGCATCCGTGAGGGTGACTGCGTGTGTGGTGGTGTAGTTGTGTGGGGTTGTGTGTATAATTGTGGTTGTGTGCATCCGTGTGGGTGACTGCGTGTGTGGTGGTGTAGTTGTGTAATTGTGTGTGTGGTTGTGTGCATCCGTGTGGGTGATTGTGTGTGGTGGTGTAGTTGTGTAGTTGTGTGTGTGGTTGTGTGCATCCGTGTGGGTGATTGTGTGTGGTGGTGTAGTTGTGTAGTTGTGTGTGTGGTTGTGTGCATCCGTGAGGGTGACTGCGTGTGTGGTGGTGTAGTTGTGTGGGGTTGTGTGTATAATTGTGGCTGTGTGCATCCGTGCGGGTGACTGCGCGCTCTGATTGCGGCGGGGTCCCTGTGTACTCGGTCTCCGGGAGCCCGGAGGGGATCCAGCCCGGGAGTGCGGAGCCCCACTTGCTGCGTTCTTCCTGGAGTCCTCCTGCAGTCCTTGTGTGCGCTTCCCCGGAGCAGCCCCGGGGCCGGGAGGGGCGGCTGGGCGGGGACGTGGGGACGAGGGAGGAGAAGGCGCTTGTGTAATGGATCTTGTTGCATGTGAATGCACCCTTGTGTCCGTCCAGGAATCCTGGCGGCCGCTGCCAAAGTGGACAGAGTGTTCAGTCCCCTTCGGAAAGTGCCAGAAATGTTTTGTCCGCTCGGAAAGGAACGCGTCCTTTCCTGGGGCTCTGGAATTTGACTCGCCCTGGCCTGAGAACGCCTCAGTCTGTCGCTTCCCCGGGAGCTGGGAGCGGGACCGGGATGCGGAGGCCCCCGGCCTCTGGTGGGGGGTGGGGGGAGGAGAACCTGCCTCCTCCGGAGGTCCCGTCTAGAGCACCGAGGGCCTTGGGAGGCTGAGGGCTTTCCCATGTGGGCAGCAGGCAAGGAACCTCAGACTCCCTCCCCCGACCCACCAATCCAGTTACTTCCTCTCTAAGCTTCCAGGGTGCTAGGACGTGAGTTCAAACCCCGTCTCCCTCCATGACATTGGCCAAATCCCTCCACCTCCCCGGGCTTCAGGCTAGGCTATAAACGAGGGGGTTTGAGGAGGTGGGCTCTGAGATTCTTCCCTCCGTTTTCTGCCGCTTTAAGAACACAGGGTCATAGACGGAGAACTGGAATGAAACTTTAAGGGTTAACTAGTATAAGAATCCTGGGGCCCCTGAGCTAGACCTAGCGCAGACCCCCGAGGCTAATGTATCAGAACCCCTCCTTTTACAGACTAGGCAACTGAGGTTCAAAATCAGTACAGCTTCTGCCAACCCTGAGTTACATTTTCTTGAGAGGAATAAAGGGAATGGGTGGAGAGATCATAGAACTTATGGCTAGAAGGGACCTTGGGTGTCATCCGCTCCCACCTTCTCCTTTTGCAGATGGGGAAATAGAGGCCAGAGAGGGGACACAATTTGCCCAGAGTTCCATAGGGAATAAATAGCAGAATTTTCCCCATTACACCAAACCCAGAGCTCTTTCCACTGTACCAGATGACTCTTCTGAGTCTGTTTTATTACATAGAAATGTTTATGAAGTTCACTCTCTATGTGACCCAACAGTCAGAAGTCATTCATTACCCATGAGACTTGAGGTGATGCTTTAATGTGTCTTGGAGGCCTGGGTCAGAATGGAGGGAGCGTTGGTTTTAGAGTTAAGACACCTGGGTTTCATTCCCAGCCCTTCCTTAGGAAAATTGCATCGGCCCTCTGTGCCTCAGTTCCCTCCTGAGGAAAACAAGCAGATATGCGCTAATGGGAAATGTCTGCTTCCTGGATGTAGCCTCTTCTCTCCCGGAGGGTGAACCTCCCCTGTAATTTCTCTTTATGGGTCTGCTGTCCTGGGAAACTGTGGAACCTTTTTATTTTCCCCTGAGTCCTTAGCAAGACTGTGGTTAAGGGGAAATGTCTCCCTTGAGGGTCTGGCAGGCTGAGGCCCCACCCCTTGTTCTGGGGAATGGGCCTTTTTTTGTGTCTCCATCTCTCCCAGCCCCTGGGGGGGATGGAAAAGAATCCCTTTCTGCTTTTGATGCTCTCTTGGCGGCTGAATCCTACTTTGTCTAGAGGGGCCAGAGAGAAACCTAGGATGTGGGCCCCCACCTTCAACTTGGCTGCCTCAGGAATGGTAATGAGCTCCCCATTCCTGGGAGGTCTTTGAGCAGAGACTGGATGGCCATGTATCCGGCTGTCCTAGAAGGGATTCTTGCTGGAATACGAGTTGCTGAGATTCTGCCGAGCTCTGAGAAGCTAAGATCCTGGGCCACAGAAGAACTGAGGGACAGAACAGGCAGAGGATGAGGCCACCGAGAATTCAGATGTCCCAAGCCGGGTAGGGGGAGGGGGTGCCCCTGAGCCCCACCCCCACACTGCCCAAGTCTGGACTGCCAAATCACAGAGGTTGTTCCCAACACGGCAATCAGGGTGGGGCACATAGAGACCCTCAGGCTTGTCTCCTGTTTGCACAGAGCTGTTTGCAAGTTGTCGCTCCTGTTAGTCTGTAAGTCCTTGAGGTCAGGGACTCTTGTGGCCTTTCTTGCATCCTCAGCTCTTGACACACTGCCTGGCACATAGTAGGCGCTTAATAAATGCTTATTGACTGTGACAGTCCCTAGCTCTGGCTGAATCATGGCAATTGCTGTTTCTCTCTTGCTTTCTGTACTGTGTGTGACCCTGAGTGCTGGTATTCTGCCCCTCCCTCAATAGAAGGGAAACCCCTGAGAGCCAGACTTGTTTAGGTTTTTTTTTTCTCTTTCTATCCCCAGCGCCTAGCATGGAGGAGGCCTCTAATACCTGCTTGTTGAGTTTCTCTGATGTGACTTAAACCTACTGGCAGACTGACCATAATCAAACCCCTGGTTTACAGATGAGAGGAGAATTGATTGACCCCTAGAATTTGAACTGGAAGGCCAGCACTTTCTAGCATTGCTGTACAGTCATTTCAGTCATTGGTAACCCTATTTGGGATTTTCTTGGCAGAGATACTGGTGAGTTTGCCGTGTCCTTCTCCAGCTCATTTTATAGATGAGGAAACTGAGGGTGAAGTGACTTGCTCAGGGTCACACAGACAGTAAGTATCTGAGGTCACATTTGAACTCGGGTCTCTCTGTGCACTATGATGCCCCCTGGCTGCCCAGTGTGCTTACCTCTCTGTGTGCAGCAGACTGTCCTGAGCAATAGGGCTGGAATGTGTGAGACACAGGAGATCCATTATCTGGATGCCTTTGTCCTCTGATTTCAGAGATGCTGAGTACAGTGGAGAGAGCCTAACTTTGGAATCAGAACACCTGAGTTCAAATCCTGTCTCTGTCACTTACTACTTCAGAGGCCTTAGGCAAATGATCTCATCTCCCCGGGGCCTCAGTTTCCTCATCTATAAAATGGACTAGGCTCTCTCTGAGGTCCCTCCCAGTTCAGGGTCTAGGATCCTGTGTATAGCCAGAAGAAAAGATGCGTGACTCACCCAGAGATAGTAGCCAGCACAGGTCTTCCACTGATAGCAATGTAGCATGAAGAGAATCCAAGATAATGTTGATGAAGATTTGCGCAGGGCTTTACATGCATTGTTATCTCATTGGAGACACCACCCTGGGAGGTAAGTGCTATTATTATCCCCATCTTGCAGATACGGAAACTGAGGCAGACAGTGGTTTAAGTGACTCAGGATCATAAAGCTAGTAAGTGTCTGAGGCAGGGTTTGATCTCCCGTACTCCATTTCCAGGACTCTGTCTACTATATCACACTGCCCTCATCAGTGGACATTTATTACGCGGCTGCTGTTTGCCAGGATGACCAAAAGGCTCCCAACAAGGAGGGGCAACCTTCTAATCAAAGGAGATTATGTGTGTGTGCTCGTGTATATATACATATACACATATAATCATATGTATGTACACACACATATCTTTTTGTAAATCGTTATATAAATGTTAGCCATTGTATGGAGAATTTGCAGGACGAAGCCCAGGGATGTATAGAATGGGCAGGCATGGATGGTTTGGGATCTGCGTCTTTGGAGGGAATGCCCACATGAAAGAGGTCAGAGGTCCATTGGAGTGCTCAGAATACCGACCTTAATCGGATCCCCATTTTGCAGATGAGAAAACTGAGGTTAAGTAACAGACAGGGTTTTAAAGCTCAGGCAAACTCTTGAGCAGAATTTTCTCCAAGGATACCAGGTGTTCAACAGACCCCTCCACATGGAATGTGTCCCTCAGTCTCTTTATGTGTAGAGTCATGCTGTGGGCTGGCCTGCCTGGTTTCCCCGAGGCTGGTGATGTGGTCCTGGTAGTCTATGGACACCACAGCTTCCTTGTTTTTGGAGCAGCTCAGCTGATGTGCTCAGCTCACTATGACAAAGGAAGTAGGTGGCCTGCTTTCCCAGGGTCCTCTCCCACACCTGTTTGGTTAAGCTATACTGTGATCACAATCCTGATAAGAACAAGGGAAAGTTCAGAAGCCCTTTCCAGACATTATCTCATTCCAGCCCTGCAGGCGTTATTCGCCCCCTTTTACAGATGAGTAGAAGTGAAAGGACATAGGGTCACAGAGCTAATAAGTCTTCAATGTGGGATTTGAACCCCAGCCTTCCAGAAATCGTAGGACCTTCTATTTAAAGCTGTAAGACACCCCAGAGGTTATCTAGCTCAGCCTCCTCATTTTACAGATAAAGGCAACTGAGGTTTACAGAGGACTTGTCGCCCAGGTCACAAGGAGCAGAGGTGTCATGTGAACCCTCAGTCAACTAGACCATTCAGTCTCCATAAATCAAAGCAAGCAACAAGCCAGTATGAAGCCCCACTACGTGCCAGGCATGGCGCTAAGCCCATAAGCTCAAGATCCATCTTCTGCAAGGGGTCTTCTCTGGAGCCTCCAGCTCCTTGGATCTTAAAGTGAGGCTGGTGACCTTGCACAAGCCTCCTTCCTTTCAATCCAATTTCTTTGCACAGCATGGCCTCACCTCCCTGATACAACGACTTCCCATCTAACCCTGCTTGTGTCTTGTATGTATCAGATGTAGATGGGGTGTCTCCCCATTTGGAACGCTAAAGATGAATTTGACATTTTAGAATGTAAATTCTAAAGCTACTTGTCTTCTAAGGAAGAACAGGGACTGTTCTTGCCCCCTTTGATGTCCTGAGAACTTAGCCCATCACCTGGCCCATAGTAATCAATCAATCAACAAACGTTGATTAAGGATCTACTGTGTGTCAGGCACTGACTAAGAGCTGAGGATACAAAAAGAGGCACAAGATAGTCCTTGTCCTCAAGGGGCTCCCAATGGAATGGAAGCATTTGATAAATACTCATTAGTCTCCGAGAAGCATTAGATATTTAGCAAAACTTGTGATAAGCTGCTACTCTGGAGAGCTCTTAGCTCTAGAGATGGTAGAGACCTCATCCAGCCCATCTCCCTTATTTTACAGGAAAGGAACCTGAGGCTCACAACGGATAAGTGATTTGTCCGGCAGATCTAAACCCAGGTTTTTTGATTCTTGAGGGATGCTAGGTGGCTCAGTGGATAGAGAGCTGGGCCTGGAGTCAGGAAGACCTGAACTGAAATCCAACCTCAGATACTTCCTAGCTGAATGACCCTGGGCAAGTCACTTTACCTCTGTTTGCCTTGACTTCCTCAATTGTAAAATGGGGATAATAACAATCAGGACAATAACCTACCTCTCAGGTCTAGTCAGAAAAGGGTATTTTATCCTAGGAAGCCATAAGGGTGGTAAATGGTGCTTAGATGCTTTTTTAATTAAATTTCTTGGAGACACATGTCTGAGTTTCAGGTTTTCAACTATAAAATGGGGTAATAATGCTTTTAGAAGCTGCTTCACAGAGTGGTTTTGAGGTTCCAATGTATTTTAAGCATTTCATGTACTTAAAAGCACTCTAGGATGGTCAGGAGTTAATATTTTATAGTTCCAGCACCTCTTGGTCCTGAGGACTTGGGAGGTAGGATGGGAAAAATGGAAGAAACAGGAGGCAACATGAAAAGACCTTTTTGTCCAGCTACATCTCCACAATGAGGAAACCAGACTGGAGACCAGCTACTGTCTGGCCTCTCTCCCCCTACCTGTTTTGCTGCTTTGCTCATTATCTCTCTATCTAGGTGGGTAGAGAGAGTCACAAAGAACTGAGTTCAAATTCTGCAGGCACATTCTAATTTGGTGACCCTGAGAAAGTCATTAAAAAAAAAAAAATCTCTGCTTGCCTCAGTTTCCTCATCTGTAAAAAAGGGGTGATAAGAATAGCATCTACCTCTCAGGGTTGTTGTGAGGACCAAATGAGGTAATATTTGTAAAATGCTTAGCACAGAGCCTGGCACACAGTAAGTGCTATATAAAAGTTAATCATTATTTTTATTCTAGCTCTTCTTAATAGCCAGCATATACCTAACGATTAGAGGTTTGCAAAGCTCTTTACAAACATTTCATTTAATCCTCACAATAAATCCTTCAAGGCATGTCTTGTTATTATCCCCCTTTAACTGACAAGGGGACTGAGGCAGAGAGTGGTGAAGTGCTTTGCCCAGGGTCACACAGCTAAGCATCCAAGTCTAGATTTGAACTCAGGTCTTCCTGATATCAGGTCCAGGGTTCTGTTTACTGCACCAACTGGCTGAGAGGGAAATGACTATTCTGGTTTTGAGTCAAAAGCACTTTGCTACTTATGAGAACATGGGGTTGAGAGTTCAAAGGGACCTCAGAGGCAGAGGGATAACTAGGGCAGGGCAAAAGGGACACTGTCTCAGGTCACTGAAATTAGGAGGTTACATAATCTCCATGACAGTCCAAAGACTGTTCACTTGGCAGCTTCTGTCTTCCACCAACCTGCACAGTATGACCTCACTCCTTCTGGCCTTAGGCCTCCACCCTTGGGATTTCACATGGTATCTTTCTTTCAGGGTCTCCTTCCCCTACCCAGCTCCCTCAGGGAGTAGGCCAAAGGATCTAGGAGAATGGGTCACTCTCCTCCTCTGACCTCCTACTGATTGTTTTTGCCCTAGTCTTCCAACATTTCCTGGCTTCAGCTCTGCTTAGAGGTCATCTAGTCAGACTGTTAGATTTAACAGGGAAGCCTACAAGAGACCCAGGGAAGGGAACTGACTTGGAGTAATTGCACCATAGGGCAGGTAGGTAGCACAATGGATAGAAAGTCCAGTCTAGAGTCAGAAAGATCCTCTTCCCAAGTTCAAATCTAGCCTCAGATGCTTACTAGTTGTGTGACCCTGGGCAAGTCACTTCACCCTGTTTGCCTCAGTTTTCTCACCTGTGAAATGTACGGGAGAAGGAAATTGCAAAACCACTCCAGTATCTTCTCCAAGAAAATCCCAAATGGGGTCATGAAGAGTTGGACATGACTGAACCGACTAAACAACTGGTCCATAGATGTTGTTCTGGAAGAGTTCTCAAAAGTCAACTCCTCATTTTACAGATGGGAAAATTGAGTCCTAGAGAGACAAAATCATTTACTCAAAGTCACAGAGATTTTAGTTATCAGAAGTGGACTTTGAACCTATAACCTCTGAAGCAGCTTTCCTTCCTCTGTACCACGCCAACTCCCACCATATGTTCTGTTTCCTAGACTTGAAAACCTCCCTGACCTTTCCCAGTGCCTCCCACATGCAATGAGTCACCATGTCCCAGCTATGCCAGGCACAGGGCATGGGTCTCTGTTAGCCCTTGCTACCCTCTCTCTAGCCTATCCTCCCTATGTTTGAAGCTGCTGCTTAAAATGTAAAACCCAGCCTTGAGAAGCAGCAGAGAAGGTAAGGGATGTGGGGGTCTCTGCATGGCTCTGATTAAGGAGGCTATGTGGTAAAGTGGATTGTCAGTCAGCAAGCATTTATGAAGTGCCTACTGTGTGCCAGGTATTGTGCTAACCTCTGAGGAAAAGCCAGAGGGATTTTTAGCTGGATAGCCCCCTGAACTTAGAGGCAGGAAGACTTAAGTTCAAATACTATTCATTAGCTGTGTGAGCACAGGCATGTCACATCACCATCCTGTGCCTCCATTTCCTCATTTGTACAATGAGGACGTTGGACTAGCTGACCTCCCAACTGTGATCCTTAATGCTCTCCAAGGTCCTGTCCTGCTCTAGGGTTATCATCCTATGGTCCTAAGTCACTTCTTGTTGGTCTTCCATTTCCTTCTTTCTAAATGAAGGGACTTGGGGGGAAAATAATAAAACAAAATAGAATAAGGGGCTTGGGTGAGATCACTTTAAAGGCTACTCCTCTCTCTAAACTCATAATCCTAACATCAGAAAGTCTCTGTTCCCCTCTCTGAACAATGCAGGGAGTAGCTTGTCTGTGCTTGGAAAAAGCCCAAGGGACTGAGATGGGGAACACAGGTGGAGAGCTGGGATACCCTAATTGTACAAATGAGGAAACTGAGGCCCAGAGATGCTATCACACTGGTAAGAATTGTCACAGCCAAGTTTCTAACTAGCTTCCTCCATCTCCAAAGGCAGCATCAATTCCCTTGCCCTCCCCCATGACTGGGTCTAGGACAGTTTGTCCACATGCAGAGAGAGTGACTCCCAGGCCTGCTGCCTGTGTCAGGCTGAGACAGCCCCATTGAACTTTCCCAGGCCTGGGATCATGGGACCCTGCCAGGGAGCACCACTCCCAGTGGGGATGACTCCACTCTTGTCTTTTCTGCCTTCTCTGCCTGGTGAGGCATCTCCTCTAAGGCCCCATTGTGTGAGATTCTGCTCTACTCAGACTAAGTGAGGAGGTGGGGAGGAACCTTGCTCCCTTGACTTCCCTAAAGTCAAGTCAGTCTTTGTTTTCTATGAAAACAAGCCTGCGGTCCAACACCAGTGAGGATGGCTGACCTCCATGCTGTTACCTTGTTCTCCCCAGGCTCCAATGTCAGCTCCCATCTTGTTTTTATGAGCTGTGTAATCTCGGAGCCTGGACTTCTCCCGAAATAAACCACTCTTTCAAATTCCAGGACGGCTTCGAATGATAATACCAGCTGTCTAGACGGAGGCCGGCCCACTGACACTTTCATAAATAAAAATAGCTTGCTGTTTCTAGGCTCCTGCCAGAGCCCCAGGATAGGAGAGACCTAGAAGGAGAAGGGGCTGATTGGATAGGGAGTGTTTGCTGGCCTCTCCTAAAGATAGGAGGCTCCAGTAGAACCACAAAAGCACATGAAAAGAGAAGAGGGTCCTGTCTCTTCCAAGAAAGTGAGGTAGCTATCTAGCTGACATCCCCTTTGTTCGTTTCCAGGATTTTTATTTCTGAATAGACATATAACTTGGGTGAGGCGACCGGGATTCTGTCCCTGGTAGCCAGCATCTGGTGAGCACTCTTGCATTCTACAATGGTTCTTCAGCTGGGCCTTGATCAAATTGGATAATGTATGTAAACCGCTTTGTAGACCTTAAAGGGCTATCTCAATAATAGTTATTATTAGTATTAATAATCATTGTGGCTAGGATTGTCAGAGGAGAGGATGGAATTCTAGGTAAAGAGAAGACCAGGATTACTTCCGCCAGTATGAATTCCTCCCAGTCTTGACAATTCCTAATGGCCCAAGATTCTTTATTTTATTCATCGTAAAAACCCCTCACTCTGTGGCCCTCTGTCCTCTGACTCTCAGTATTGAGTATAAATCTGTGGCCACACACATGAGGGGAGAGTCAGTGTACCTAACGTGAAGGAAGTGACAGAATGTGGCTGCACTGGGATGGAAGTGATCTATGGTGCAGCTGCCATGCAAATTAGACAGAGCAGGTGTGCCTGTTTCCCCATGGCCACAGATGGGACTAAAACGTGGACTAACTGTGCCTGTGGAAACCAGCATCCCCTGCACATCCATTTCAGGAGCTGGTGATGCCCTTGATCTCCCAGAGAGTGAGGACCAGAGCTGAGAGGCTGATGCCGTCCCCTCCATTGTGCAGCAACAGGGGGAGTTTTGAACCTCCCGAGAAAAGTCTTTACAAACTCCTGCATTTGGAGGTTTGCTTATAAACCAAATAATTTGGGATTACTTGAGTTTGAGAGGTGCTGTTGATTTAGTATAATTGGCCTTTTTTTCTCCCTCTTTGCTCCCGTGATGTAAGGAGCTATGTACAATGAAAGTATTCTTATGTAGCAGACTCCATTATAACATTCTCATATGATTGAATTCCACTGACTCAGTAGCAGGAAGGTACAGTCTCCCATTGTACAGGGGCCTGAGCCATGAGAATAGAATTGGATATAGCCATATGAACCACTCCCTAGAATGATAAGGGTAGCTCTGTCACCTGTAAAGGAGCAGGTCCAGGTGTGTAGGGGTGGCCAGCTCTCTGAGAGTTGGAGAGAACTTGAAAGTTACCCCCAAAGCACCTTCAGGTGAAGCAAATAACCTTCAAGGGATCATTTACCCACCAGCCTCTGCCCCTCAATGAACAAGTCAGGAATTTGATTGGTATTGCCCTCTAATTGGATAACTTTACCATTCACCAATGTTTGGAGGTTCTTAGCCTTTTTTGTATCGGGGGCCCCTTTGGCAGTCTACTAAAGCCTATGGACCCTTTGCAGAATAATGTTTTTAATATAAGGTAGAATACATTGGATTACAAAGCAAAAAAATTCTCTGGAAATACGGTTACTGGCACTTTTTTAAAGCAAGTTCGTGGGTCCCCAAATAAAGAACTCCTGGAGGTCTACATCTGTCTTTCTATGGCCTCAGACTGGAGCTAGGTGAATTATCAACACCTTAGGATCTTAGATTTAGAACTGGGAGACACCTAAGAAGCTATACAATCCAACTCCTCCATTTGATGGAGGAGGAAACTGAGGCCCAGAGAAATGATCTTTTTGGGCTATAAATGGCAAAGTCAAGGTTCGAACCCAAGTCTCTTGACTCCAGCACTCTTTCTTGTACTCCATTCTGCTTTTTTATTCACTCAGATTTCTTCCTAGCTCAACCCCCAGCATCCTGGGAGAAAAGCCAAAGGAGGAGGTTTCTTCTCTGTTGCATTTCCTTGTACTAAAAGTCTAGGCATGTCTCAGCACTTCAGCCCTTCTGGGGCAGGAGCCCTGGAGACCAGAAGCAGAGAGACTTTGCCTCCCCAATGGCAACACAGCCAGGTCATGTCTATTAGCACACCTGTTTCTACCCAACCCCTCCTACTTCCAAGTTTGTGTGTGTGAGTGTGAGTGTGTGTGTGTGTGCGTGTGTGTGTGCCTATGCTTGCAATCCCACTGCTCTCCAGAGCACAAAACTAAACACCACCAGACCCAAAGTGGCACCAGGAAATCCCTTACCACGTGCATGGAATCCCCCGTCCGCTGTCTTCTCAGGCTGCCTCAGAGGGCTTTGGGGGAGCAAATTCTACTGGGCTGCTCCAGGGGAACTGAAGCCAGCTTCCTGAAGCCTGAGTTCTCAGAATGTGAGAACTCAGTGTTGATAGTCAACAGGAGGGCCGCCAGGAGCCAAGGGCTGGACCTGGCACGAGGCAAGCCCAGTGAAGAACATGTTACATAAACGTTATCCCAGCATGAGCAGCTCTCACTCGAGGGTTCCAGAGATGTTCAAAACAACAACTTTGAAAAGAGAAGGTCAGAGGGAAAAGGAAAGAAAAAAGAGAGAGGAGAAAGGAGAGAGGGAGGCAAGGGGGCAGGGAGAAGGGAACTTCCTCACTACCAGCCTGATCCCAGAATCCCAGAACTGGAGAGTTGGAAGGGCCCTTGCTGCCCACCAAATCCAATCCATATTCCAAAAAATGAATCCCCATTACAACCTGCATGATAAATGGTCATACAACCTCCACTTGGAGACCTCCAAGAATAGGGAACTCACTACTTCTCTAGGCAGTCCGTTCCCTTTGGGCCAACTTTTAATTGTTTGGAAGCTCTTCCTGACCTCAACTCTTCTGGTTCCAAGCAGGGAGGAAGGCCCTTCAAATACTGGAAGACAGGTCTGAGTCTTTTCTTCTCCAGGTATAAACACACCTCATTCCTTTAACCAATGCTCCTGTGACATGGACTCAAACGCTTCATCTAGGTTGCCCTCTTTGTATACTCTTGAGCTTATCAAGCATTGTACTCCAGGGCAGAAGACAGGATGACCATCTCCTCCATATTCCTGGATGTTGGGCTTTTCCTACCAGCCCTGGACTACACTGGCTTAGTTTAGCTGCCACATAGCAGTACTGACTTCTATTGAGAATCAATGGCTACTCCCAAGAAGGAAGAGAATTCTTTGTGCACAGAGTGAGCCCTTATAGACCAGGCCAGACTTAGGCTGGTCCAATAATACATGTTTGGGATGGGAACAAAATGAAATATGTGTAGCCAGCCCATCAGACAGTTAACAAAAGGAGGTTTACAAAGGTATTGAATGGAATGTGCTGGTCAAGGCAATCAGCATTTAGTAAATACCTACTATGTGCCAGTTGGTGGGCTAAGTTTTGGAGACACAGAGAAAATAAAAAATAGTTCCTGTCTTCAATGAGTTCTTTTTCTAATAATTGCTGGTATGAGTACGTAGGGGGCAAGAGGAGGGTGAGGGACAGCTAAGGGTATGGTGAATATAGCACTAGACCTGGAATCAGGAAGCCTGAGTTCAAATCCAGCCTAAAATACTTACTAGCTGTGTGACCTTGGACAAGTCACTTAACTCCCTTTGCCTCAGTTTCCTTAACTGTTAAATGGGAATAATACTCACACCTACTTCACAATGTTATGAGGATCAAATGAGATAATATTTGTAAAAAGTACTTGACACATAGTAGGTACTATATAAATACTAATGGTTTTTTTTTTATTTTTTAGCAGACAGGTAGATGCAACACCCCTTCTGACCCACCCCACCCCATCCAATCTCCATACAGAAATGATTCTGGTCAGTAGGGCTTGCTGACTTGTATAGTAGTGGAACATTTATCAGGTCTTTGTGGCACTCTTATGTCCTAAGTGACCAGGAAACTGAATCGTTGGTCCAAGTCTTGTCCCCCGAACCAATCAAGTCTCAGGGACAGATCTCCAGCCTTTAAGGGAAAAAGTAGCCCGTCCCATGGTTGGGACCCTAGCAGATGCTGCTCTTGTCACAGAACCCTTCCAAGAGTTAGTCAGTCGGACCCAGAGCTCACCACCATCCTGAAACCTCAGACAAGTCACCAAAGGAAATTTGACTTCCCTCTATGATAACAATAGCTAGCATTTATGGAGCACTCTGAAGGCGACAAAGCATTTTATGTGTGTAATCTCATTTGATATCTACTCTGAATGGAGAGAACTCAGAAGACATGCCCTTTGGAGGGGACCACATATGCAAGAGGGTCTTCCCAGATGCTGAATTCAGATTGAGGAAGGATTACCAGGTGGACTTGAAGCAGAATATTTAACGTCTCTGGGCTTCAATTTCCTCATCTGTAAAATGAGAAGACTGGAGTACATGGCCTCTGAGTTGCCTTCCAGAGCTACCTGTGGTCCGATGACCCTACGACGATGGCACAGTAAGAAACCAAAGAGGAACTAAATTCATCCAAACCTTACCCCCAAAGAAACAGAAATACCCCAAAGTTCATATGTAGGAGAAATGCTCAGAAGGAAGTGGACATTAGGAAATACACACAGAGAGAAATAAACAAGCAAAATAAGAGTTCAATACATTGAAAAAAATGAATGGATTGGCAGAAGCAGGTTAATTTTGCACATATTTGTCTTATTTGCTTTACAAATGGTAGCTCACTGGATCTTCACCTGCTATCGTTATCCCCATTTTACAGAGGAGGAAACTGAGGTAGCCTGCATGCGTGAAATGAATTTCCTACTTAGAGAATCATAGTACTTTAGAGCTGAGAGGGCATTCTAATCTAATTCCCACATTTTACAGAAGAGGAAACTGAGGCACAAATTTACATGACTTGCCCAAGTTCACACAGCCAATTAATGGCAGAGCCAAGGTTAAAATTCAGATTTCCAGATTTCTATTCCAGTGCATCTTATACTAATAATCACTAGTATTTATGTGATGTTTTAAGATTTTGCAGTGCTTTACAAATATCTCATTTGACCCTCACAACAATCCTGGGAGGTAGGTGCTCTTATTATCCCCCATTTTATAGATGAGTAAACTGAGACTGTCAGAGGTTCAGTGATTTGTCCATAGCTCCTAAATGTCTAAGGCCAGACTTGAACTCAGGTCTTCTTGACTCCAGGCTAGTCACAATGCCATCCTAGTCACAATGCCATCCTATATTATGTTTCTCTCTTCTAAGGCCTTCTGCTTTTTAAATTTGGAAGCCTCAGAGTTAGGCTCATTCTTCAATAACTCTGCAGCTCTCCTAGTCTTTTCCTTCCCCATGTCCAATGTTAGGGCCCTTGGGAGGAAAGCCAGAGGAAATGGGGCAGATTCAGACTGGTCAAGAGTTTACTAAGCAACCTGACTCCCATTATAAACACCTCCGGGCCCTTTGTAGTACTCAGAACTTAAGAGCCTTTCTTACAAAACAGGACCAAGGAATGTTCTTTTTGCCTACGACATTACTAACTCATTCAATCTACATGGTGTCTTTGCAGACTGCTCAGTGAGGATCCCTAAGAACCTGGGAAGGAGCATCTGACTGAGTGCTAAAAGTAAACCCAAGGATTGAGAGGGTGCTTGGGGGAACCTTCGCTCCAGGGGCATCTTTCCATTCTTCAGGGAGGAAAGGATATGTCCCTTAAAACCACTATCAGAACAACCAAAATACCCAGAAAAAATATTTCTGGGAAATAAAGAATACAGAAAATAAGAAAAATGTGGAATCTTTTTTCCTACATGGTAGAAAATGGAAATAAAAATATGGGGGCGGAAGAAAAAAGTGTGAAGAAGAAAGGAGGGTATTAATTTATGTTGACAGATTGGAAGTTTAAAAAAAAATTCCTCAAAGAGGAGAAAATAATTTCCGATACTAGGAGAGAACTGGATATTTTGAGGAAGAATTAGATGCTATAAATCCACACATACAGTCAGGTGAGAGTATCATTTAAACAAAGTCAAAAGAAGAAAGGTTTCATTGCTAAAAAAACTATTTTACTGAGTTAGAAAAATAATAACAGTTCATTTGGAAGAGCAAAGGTCAGGAACTTCAAATAAACCAGAGCGGGGAAAAGATGTAAAGGAAATAGACTCAGCACTATCACACCTTATCAGGGATGGGGAACCTATGGCCTCGAGGACACGTGTGGCCCTCTAGGTCCTCAAGTCTCACCCCTTGACTGAATCCAAACTTTACAGAACAAATGCCCTTAAGAAAAGCTTTTTTTCTGTAAAACTTGGACTCAGAAGGCTGCACCCGAGGACCTAGAAGACCACATGGTGGCCTTCCTAGTACCTAATCCCTTGCTAGATACTGTGGGACATAGAAGGGAAGTTTGAGACATAGCTCCTGCCCTCAAGGGACTCCTAATCTGATTGGGGACAATCCACAAATCAACACTATCATTCCTAGGAGGAAGGACGTGAGCTCTGTGGGTCTTACTTATAAGTATATATAAGTGTATATATATATATATATGTATGTATGTATGTATGTATGTATGTATGTATGTATGTATGTATAGTAAAATCCTGGAGGCCAGGGACTGTTTCATTTTTGTCTTTGCTCAGCACCTAGAACAGTGCCTGGCACATAGTTGGTGCTTAAAAAATACTTGTTTGATTGGCTAGGGAGATACCATTAATGGATCTAAAACTGTTTAAGGATTAATACAAGCCTGTCATAATTAGGGGAATTCCTATGATGTGATGGGGAGTGTATGGAAAGGAGCTGCCTGGCTCGGAGGGATGGAAGAGGGAGAGCCTGAAGCAACCACAAAGCTGTCCAAGATGGTCTAATTCATCTGCTCCATCATGAGGTTTCAGCAAGTCCATGGGAACTAAGTCTCATAATGCCACATGACGGCTGTTTGTGGTTTCTTCTTCATCCAACACAGAAAAGTCCAAGATTACTCCTAGCAGGAGAGGTCCCTCCCCTTGCCTAAACAAAGCTGTTTCTAGCTACGGATCCATCTCATTTCCTTCTTTCCAAATCTCTGCCCTAGGGAAATTTCACCTACCCTAGAAATCCCCAATTTCCCTGAGGTAAGAACTCTGGCTCCTCTGACTTGCCTAGGGAGCCCTCCTTGGGAGGATGCTACCTTCCACAGGCCTACATTCCTTCCAACAGTGTTACAGTTCTTTCTCATCTCCGAGTCATATTCCTCTGGCCTTTCGAAAACTTTTTTTTCTTTAATATCTAGACCCTCATCTCTGTCTCTTCCCTAGGCTCTTGTGACCCTTTCTGAATTTCTTGGGGCAACAGGATTTCTTGCTAGTCTTGCATGGAGTCCATTTGGAGTCCAGAAGTCAGTACTGTTCAGCAACCACCAGCCAAAGCATACAAGAGGAAGCAGGGTACTGAGGAAGGGGCACTGGGATAAAGTCCCAGAATCTAGACTTGAATTCTAGTTCTGCTTGCTCCCTGCATGCCCTGGAACAACTCTTTGCCCCTCACTTTCCTCATCCATAAAATGGGGGTGTTAGACTGGATGAACGATGAGGTCTAGATTTCAGCTTGTAATTCTTTCGGGCTTATATGGGCTAAGTGGGTGAGTCTAGCCATGAGGGGACTCCAAGTTTCACATAAATCTATTACCACCATTATTCCCACTCTCATTTATACCTCTACTCCAAATGGTTAAAACTCAGGCTAATCAGGTTTGTTCCTCTTCCTCCCTGCAAGGGCCTGACAATTGTCCTCATCCTTCCACATCTCCATTTTAGAGGTCTCTAGAGGAGCAGCCCAGGGTAATTTGTCCAACCAAACCTGACCACCCCGGAGGAAGACAGGAGACAAAAGGAGAGAGGACAGAGGTATCCTCCAAATCCCAGTAGTGCGTGGTAGGTACAGATACAAGTACAAGGGGCCTCAGAGACCAGGGAAGCCTCAGAGGAAGGAACACATGCCAGCCTCTCTCTTTGCTACTTCCCCACCCAGGGAAATACTCTAAGTCACAAGGCTGAGGGGAAAGGGGTAGGAACCTTACCATTGCAGGGGTCTGTGGACTCTAGTGTGAGTGCTTTTGGTGTTCTGGGTTTGAGGAAGTCTTCTAGGGGTGGGAAACCTACAGCCTCAAGGCCATATGTGGCCCTCTAGGTGCTCAAGTGCAGCCCTTTCATGAAATTCTGTCACTCTATCCACTGCTGGACCTGGAGTCAGGAAGACCTGAGTTCAAATCCAGGCTCAGACATTTATTAGCTGTGTGACCGTAAGCAAGTCACTTCACCCTGCTTGCCTCAGTTTCCTTATCTGCAAAATGAGTTGGAGAAGAAAATGGCAAACTGCTATAGTATCTTTGCTAAGAAAACCCCAAACAGAGTCATGAAGAGTCATGTACAACTGAAACGACTGAACAACAAAAACCTTTCTATAGGGTTTTCTATGTGCCTGAAACTGTGTAAAGCACTTTGCAATTTTTATCTCATTTCATCCTCACAACAACCCTGAGAGAAAGTGCTGTTATTACTATCCCCATTTTACAGTACTTTTCAAATACTTGAAGACAACTCTCACATCCCCATTTAGATTGGATGAAGTCTCACTGTGGAGGGTGAATATCTAACCCTGACCAAGACAGCCCCAGACCCTGAGGTCGTGAGCCTTGGGAATAGTATATGCCTCCATCCCAGAGCTCTCAGCCATTGCCCTGGGAAGGTGAACCCTAGAAACTGTTCCTACAGGCTCTCCAGTCCCAGCTACCGAAGACCCAGAGGAGAACGTTGTTGCCTCTGAGGTCCCTGGTACTTGGTTCAATATTAGAAACTGATAACCTCAGTGGCAAGAAAGTCCTCTTCTAGATCTTCAGCGGAGATGTCACCAAAGAGGCATTCTGGACTGTTTTGTGACTGTACCCAAAGGACTACGGGACTTTGCCATCTAGTTTGCCACCATGTGTACGTTCTTATTAGAGTATGTGCTCCTTGAGAGCAGACTTTCTTTCCATTTGTACTGCTGGTACTTTGAGCACAGTAAATACCTAAATACTTTACTTATTCATTAAATGAATATTTAATTATTCAATTAATTATTTAAGAATTCAGTAGTGGATTGGATGACCTTTAAGGCTCCTTAGGACTGATTTGTGCTTCTGGCTGGGCCAGAGCTGGGAGAAGTTTTCAGCCCCAGAGTGTTTGGTCCCTCAGGGCCTCCCCTTCCCTTCTACTCTCCTTTCTGTCTTCCCCTCCTTTCCACCACAACAGCCATTTCAGCCTGGTACGTAGTAGAACTTTTGCCTGCAAAATGGGGTAAGTGGAGGTGGGGAGGAGAAGGAAGAGTCAGGCCAGTGAACTGGGAATGGGAGACTGTGAGTACTTTGTTGGCAGAAACGGATGCATCTGGGGCTTGTCTAGGAACAGTTGAGAGAAGAGTGAGGTCAGGGCCAGATTCTCTGGTCCCCCAAAGCATTGCTGCTGAGCAGTCTTTCCCTGCTCCACACCTGCTCCCCCAGGGTGGGAAGGAAAGGGAACAGCATCGGCAATCCGAGCTTGGGAAAGGCTGCTTTGGAAAATATGGGAAAAGCTCCAAGGACCTGAGAATGTCATCCTGGAGAGCCTGGGAAATCTGACCACTGGAAAGTGAGAAAGCCACAAGATGCTGACCCAGCCTGGATGAAATCTGACCAGGGCTGGGGATTCCAGAGGCCTGAGAGAGGAGGGGTGTTCTGGGGTGGGGTGCAGATGCAGAGAGGAGACAGAGGCAAGCCAGGGACGAGCTTGGCCCCTTCAGATCAAGCCCAGCCCCCTCATTTTTACAGCTGAGGAAACTGAGACTCAGCAAAGTTAGGACTTACCCAAGATTCCACAGATTTTGTGGAAGGTGGAATTAGAAGCCACATCTTCTGGTTCCAGAGCCAGGACTCTTTCCACTGTACCCCTCTGCCCACCCAGTTAGAAAAAGAGCAGGATCTCAGTGTTCTAGGTCACTTTCCAAGATTCTAAGTTTCAGAGAAGGTGTGAACCAGCATTAGTAGATAAAGTTTTCTCACTGAGTTTCCTATATCAAAGGAGGAAGAAGAAGAAGAAGAAGAAGAAGAAGAAGAAGAAGAAGAAGAAGAAGAAGAAGGAGGAGGAGGAGGAGGAGAAGAAGGAGGAGGAGAAGAAGAAGAAGAAGAAGAAGGAGAAGAAGGAGAAGGAGAAGAAGAAGAAGAAGAAGAAGAAGAAGAAAAAGAAGGAGAAGAAGAAGAAGGAGAAGGAGAAGAAGAAGAAGAAGAAGAAGGAGAAGAAGGAGAATGAGAAGAAGAAGAAGAAGGAAGGAAGAAAGAAAAAGAAAAGGAAAAAAGCACTAACTGCATTCTCAGGTGGTCAGGCCCACTGGTGAGTTCTTGATACATTTCATATAACCTCCTTGAGGGTAGGGATTGTTCTGTCCCTGCCTTTGTATCTTCAGATGAGGAAACTGAGGCAAACAGGGTGAAGTGACTCGCCTAGGGTGACCCAGCTAGTAAGTGTGTGAGGCTGGATTTGAACGTAGGAAGATGAGTCTTCTCAACTCCAGGCCTAGGGCTCTATTCACTGCACTACCTAGTATTAGTAGATAATTAATGCTTGTTGAATGAACAAATTTAAAGTTTTATGTTTTATTGTGAAACCATCATCGCCCTATTGCCAGTCAAATCCTGTTTCCTGAAATGTAACAATTTCGCAAAGGAAACTCCTGATATGGATGGCTTATAGCCATATACTCCATGCTGTCCCTCATAACAGTCCAGTAAAGAGATCCCAAATAACAGATGACCTCAACTCAAAAAACATTTGTTAGGCGCGTGCTGTATACCTCTCAAACTCCAGCCCCATTTTTACCAACTCCCAGCTAGACATTTCCACCTGGATGTCCCAATGACATCTCGAAATCGACACATCCCAGACAAGACTCATCATGTTTCCCCCTCAAAGCGCCTCCGAAGCCATTCCTTCTCCAAACCTTCCATTTGTGTTTGACATCCCCTCTTCCATCTCTGTGTAGGCCCTTCTCTAGGATAGAATACTCTCATTTCTGCCAAGTCTTGGAACCCCAAGATCAGCTCAAAAGTTATTCCTTTAAGAGGCCTTCCTTGAGGCCCCTAGGATGTTAGTATCCTGCCCTCAAATTATTTCCTATACATTTTCCATTTATTTACCTGTGTATATGTTGCAGAAGAACATAATCTCCTAAAGGGCAGAGACTGCCTCCCTTCCGTCCCTGTATCTGCACACACCTGGAACCTGGCATGAGGTAGGCACTTAGTAAATAATTGAATTAATTAATGCTTATGTGTAAACTGCAGGAGGCGAGAGCTACTTAGCTTTTTTTCTTGGCATACCTAGTGTGTGACACACAGAAGGTGCTTCATAAATGGACTGATTTATTGTTGAGGTTTTCTAGACATGGACAATATAGAGGTGAAAACACGGACCTTGCCTTCCCGATGTTCATACTCTACTCAGGGAGGTGTAGGGTGTGTTCAGGGAGGACCAGGACCAGGACCTTTGGTGTGATGGCTGCCAAGTCCTTTTCGAGGCTCTTCCACCTTTGGTGTCCACCTGTTCCACCTAACTCTCACCTGTGACTCCAAGAAGCTGCAGCATGTGCAGTGGCCACACCCTGGTAAACCATTTCGGCAGATGGGCCAAACCAGGTTGAGGGTAACCAAGGGTTCTCAAGCCCATTGGTGAGTTAGGGGAGTGTCTACTCCAAGCATGTGAAGACTTCATCTGGTAGAACAGGCGGATGAGAACAGTTTGTTCCTACGGCCATGAAGGCAGATGAAGCAGGCGATATGGAGTGCTTAGAGCTTGGTTAGACACCAAAGATGCCAAAGTCACCCACTGCATCCTGAGCCATCGCCAGCTGTCTTGACTCTGTCCTGCCACTGGACTCTAATGACTCTGGAGGAGAGAGTGAGGCTGACGACTTTGTGCAACTCTGCCTCACTTAAATCCAATTTATGCATGAATCAAAAGACATCACCCATACCATTTCACTATTATGCCTCAAAGTCCTGTGGCAATAGGCAAGTGATGAAGCAGCAGGTGTGGACACACTGGGAGCTGCAGTCACAACCCTGCACACAGGTGACCCAGGCCATAGGATTGTTTCTCACTGGAAGTAGCAGTGGGACTCAGCAGCCCCCTGGGTGTCTGAGCAGCCTTTTAAGGATCTAAGGATCACACTGCTCACCTTCCTGTGAGGAAAGGGGCTAGAAAAGGTGCTCTAAACATTGCCTGCTTACTCAACCCTGGCCTGATTACCACATCAGGCGGGGAATCCTACTATGCAGTTGAAACACAAAAAAATGTACGAAAACATCTGCAAAGATGATTCCACTCACCATCAGCACATGGAACATGTGCACACTAATAGATAACACAAAATCCAGTAGACCTGAAAGAAGAACTGCACTTGTTGCAAGGGAACTCAACAGGTATTGCATCCAAATAGCAGCCCTGAGTGAAACAAGGTTGGCAAATGAAGGCCAGCTTATTGAGGTTGGAGGTGGATACACCTTTTTCTGGAGTGGGCGCAGTGAAGGGGTGCGCCGTGAAGCTGGTGTGGGTTTTGCAATCAAAACTAATCTAATAAGCAAGCTGGCATGTCTGCCAAAAGGAGTGAATGATAGGTTCATGACAATGTGATTGCCACTCGCAGGAAAACACCATGCCACCATCATCAGTGCCTATATTCCCACCATGACAAACCCTGATGAAGTCAAAGAAAAATTTTATGAAGACCTAGAGACTCTTATCGTCAATATGCCAAAAGAGGAAAAACTTATAATTCTGGGTGACTTTAATGCTAGAGTAGGCTCAGACTACCAGACTTGGCAGGGAGTTCTAGGGAGGAATGGAGTTTGAAACAGCAACAGCAATGGTCATTTACTGCTGAAGACTTGTGCATCATATGACTTTCTTATCACCAACACTGTCTTCCACTTACCTAAATGCAATAAAGCTTCATGGATGTACCCTCTCAGCAAACACTGGCATCTAATAGATTATGTGATTATAAGGAGAAGAGACAGATAAGATGTGAGAGTGACAAAGGCAATGTGTGGTGCAGACTGCTGGATTGATCATAGACTTATCCTTTCCAAGCTGAATATTTGCATTCATCAAAAATGCCACCCCCAAGGCAAAATGACTACCAGAAGAAATAATGTCAACAAATTAGAGCTCTTCTCTGAGTGTGAACAGTTTGCTGCTGACTTGGAGGGAAAGTTGAGCCAACACGCAGTTGGCAACAGTGGAGCAGAAAAAGAGAAGGTAGCTTTCAGAGATTTGATGTACAGCACTGTATTTGCTCATCTGGGTCAGAACACTCAAAAACACCAAGACTGATTTGATGAAAATGATGGGGAAATTCAGAAGCTACTAAATGAAAAACGAAAACTCCACAGGATTTACCAACAGGATAGTTCATCCACCTCTAAGAAGGCAGCATTTAATTCCATCAAAAGCAAAGTACAAGCAAAGCTTAGAGAGATGCAGGATTCCTGGCTCAGTAAGAAGGCAGATGAAATTCAGTTTTATGCTGATAGTAACAATCCAAAGCACTTTTATGATTCCCTGCAAGCTATTTATGGACTAAAAACCTATGGTGCATCACAACTACTCAGTGTTGATGGAGCCACATTGATTAGTGATAAGGACATGATCCTAGAGAGATGGGCTGAACACTTCCATAGTGTTCCCAACAGACCATCATCAATCAATGCTGAGGCCATTGACCATTTACCTCAGGTTGAAGTCAATCCCTCCTTAGATGAACTTCCAACTGAAGAAGAGATTTTGAGGGCCATTAGGCTCCTTTCATGTGGCAAAGCACCTGGTACTGATTCTATTCCAAGTGAGGTTTACAAGGTAGGGGGACCATTGTTCATACAAAAGCTGACTGAAATTTTCCAGGTTATATGGCAAGAGGAGGTTATCCCCTAGGAGTTCAAGGATGCCTCCATTGTCCATCTCTATAAGGGTAAAGGGAATAAGTTGTCCTGCAGCAATCACAGGGGGGGTCTCTCTCTCTCTTAGTCATTGCTGGCAAAATTCTTGCTACAGTCCTCCTTAATAGGCTGATCCTTCACCTGGAAGATGGTCATCTACCTGAGAACCAGTGTGGCTTCAGAAAGGGTCGAGGAACAGTTGATATGGTGTTTGCTGCCCGACAACTCCAGGAGAAATGTCAGGAGCCGAAGAGAAGTGTGTACACAATGTTTGTAGATCTGACTAAGGCCTTTGACACTGTTAGTCATGAGGGCTTACGGAAAATTATGTCAAAATTTGGTTTGTTTGGAGAAGTTCATCAATATTGTACATCAATTTCATGATGGCATGTTTGCCCAGATTCTAGATAGTGGCCAATGCTCTTGTGCCTTCCCAGTCACCAATGGAGTGAAACAGGGCTGTGTGCTTGCTTCCATGTTTTTTAGCATGATGTTTCCAGCCATTTTGACAAATGCTTTCAATGAGGATAAACACGGCATCAAGGTCAACTACTGTACTGATGGTAAGTTCTTCAATTTGAAAAGGCTACAAGCCAAGACCAAAGTAGAGGGAGTGTGGGTGCATGATTTTCTGTTTGCAGATGATTGTGCATTCAGTGCAGCCTCTGAAGCTGAGATGCAACAAAGTATGGATCAATTCTCTGCTGCCTGTGCTAATTTTGGCCTAATAATTAACACCAAAAAAACACAGGTACTCCATCAGCCACCACCACACCATCCATATGTGGAATCATCAATTACAACAAATGAAGTTATGAATGCTGTGGATAAGTTCACTTACCTTGGTAGTGTACTTTCCAAGGATGTACACATTGACAATGAGATTGATGCACGGATTGCCAGAGCTAGCTCACCGTTTGGGAGGCTCTGAAGAAAAGTTTGGGAGAGAAGAGGTATTAGACTGACTACCATACTGAAGGTCTACAGAGCCATTGTGCTGACCTCATTGTTGTATGCCTGTGAAATATGAACAGTCTACCAGAGCCATGCCAGGTAACTGAATCGATTCCACTTGAACTGTCTTAGGAAGATTCTGAGGATCACCTGGCAGGATAAGGTACCTAACACTGAAATCCTTTCTCAAGCTAAACTACCAAGCATTCAAATTATGCTTCAGAGAGTGCAACTCCGATGGGCTGGCCACGTTGTTCTAATGCAAAATATCTGTTTGCCAAAAAGACTATTTCATGGAGAACTCACATGGGGCAGGTGATCACATGGTCAGAAGAAGTGATACAAGGACACTCTCAAGATCTCTCTCAAGAACTTTGGATTTGACTGTGGGACATGGGAGACACTGGCACAGGATCGCTCAGCATGGCATGCCAACATCAGAGAAGGTGCTGCGCTCTATGAGCAAAGCAGAATTGAGACAGCACAAAGGAAACGTAGGATATGCAGATTTGGAGTAAACACCTCAAATATTCACACTGACTATCTGTGTCCCACCTGTGGTAGAGCATTCCGAGCTCATATTGGTCTAATCAGCCATAGTGCGACACATTGAAACTTCACTTTATCATGGTGACGTCATTTTGGTCCTCCTCTAAAACGAGGATAACAACCAATCCACCAACTCTACTCAGGGGAAACAACATTGGCCCAGATGAGTAAGATGCCAGATGATGTATGATGGGGACAAAAGAGAGAAGCCAGCAGTGCTCCAGGCCAGTAAGGATGGAGAAATGATCGTTTTAAACCTAGGGGGAGATCCTGGAAGGCTTCACCAAGGAGAAGGTGCCTAAGCTAAGCTTCGAAGGGAGAAAGTTTTGACAGGTAGCCCAGGATGTAACACAAAGCGTGTGAAGGGGAAAATAACAGGAAACTGGGTTAGAAATGTCAGCTAGAGGGGTGGGTAGGTGGTGTGGTGGATAGAGCACCAGCCCTGGAATCAAGAGGGATCCAAGCTCAAATTCAGCCTCAGACACTTTGCACTTGCAAGCCATGTGACCCTGGGCAAGTCACTTAACCCTGAAAGTCTTGCCAAAAAATAAAAGTTACAGCTAGATGGTATTTTAAAGAATCTACTTTAAATGGATACTTTCATTTTTACATCACATTCATTTACAAATATATCACCCCTGCCTTGCCTACACCTTAACACTTCCCCCATAACAGAGAAGAAAAGAAACTCTATCAGTTCAGCAAAATCAACTGACAAATGGGCTGACTCCAACTGTATACACAACATTCTACATTCTGTTCTAGTCCTCTATCTCTGCCAAAAAAGGTAGGAGGTGCATTTTCTTTCTTTTTTTTAATATATAGTTTTTATTTTGTTCAATATTTCCCAATTACATGCAAAAAAAATTAACATTCATTTTGGTGCATTTTCTCAAATATTCTCCAGGACCAAACGTAGTCCAAATTATATTATAAGAGAGAATGTTGGGGTGGCACACTGGATAGAGCACCAACCCTGGAGAGAGAAGACTCTGAGTTCAAATCCAGCCTCAGATACTTCTTTGCTGTGTGACCCTGGGCAAGTCACTTAAGCCTAATTGCCTCCAAAGGAAAAGAAATGAGATCTCACCAATTCTTATACCATTAGACTTGAGTTTATGGAAATATCTTTTGCATGATTGTACATATATAGCCTACATAAAATTCCTTACTGTCTCAGGGAGTGGAAGGGGGAGGAAGGGAGGGAGATAATTTGGAATCAAAATTTTTAAAAAATGAATGTTAAAAATTATTTTTACATGTAATTGGGGAAAATATTTTTTTAAAATGACTGGAGAAAAGAAAGGAAAATGTTCCCTGCCTCTTGGGTGCAGTCCCTGACCCCTGATTCCCACTCTGGTTAGTTTTATCCCTCAGCTCCTGCCTTCCCTGGACAGTCCTGGATGCCTGACGCCTCATTTTATAGGCTTCACAGGGACACTTGAGGAGGGCAGAGGTCTGCTGCTCAGGTAATTACCAGTCTGGGGTAAGCAATGGGACAGGGTGGGGCAGGGCTGCTCATTTTCCAGTCCTCCCCAGGTGAGGAGCATCTCAAGCCAGCAGGAGCATAACAAGCCTCTTAATTAGCTCAAGGCTGCCTCCCGCCTCACACACACACACCCCTCACCACCAAATTCCTGAGCCTAGAATCTTTGATCTTTCGCTTCCACCCTCCATCCACAGGGGGTGTTTAAAAATACTTTTCAATTAAAGGATGAAGGTTCAGAAGAACTCCTGGCCTGGGTTTTAAAAGCCTCCAGGCCTGTGGGCAGGCCTCCCACCCTACACTTAGGCTCTGAGTATGAGCTCACACCCTAGACACAGCTTGGGTTTTTTATGAGGTTCATAAGATTTTGAGCGAGAAAGAGCCTTGGAAAACCATCCCCTACGAGGGAAGGAACAGAGTGGATCAAGAATTGTCCTTAGAGGCAGGAGGACCTAGGCTTGAATCTTGATCCACCGCCTCTCCCAAGCCTCAGTTTCCTCACCATGAAGTGAGGACCAAATTAATAATTCCACTGAACACGCCTATGTGCCAGGTATTGTGAATGCCTAGAGAAAACTGAAAACTTTTTGATAATTTAGATGCAACACTTTGCCGATCAGAAGACCCCATATAAATGGCACTTATTGTTACTGGGTAAGACCATGCAGGTAACAGACAGTAATCACAACTCAAATTGATCAAGATTTTCAAGTCATTGACAGATGTTATCTCACCTGAGCCTCAAGACAACCCTGTGAAATGGGTGCTCTTATTAACCCTATTTTACAGATGAAGAGACTGAGCCAAAAAAAGTGGCATGATTTACCCAAGGTCATACAATCCAAAGGTGTCTAGAGCAAGAATGAGAACCCAAGACTTCCCTGAGATCAAGCCCAGCCTCCTACCCACCACTCCAAGCTGTCTCTCAAAAATAAAGCAATGCCCACAAAAGAACAGAAGTTCATCACAGGCTCCCAGAAAGCTGGGAGAGACTTCAGGAGACATCTTGTCCAATACCCTCATTTTACAGATGAGAAAATGTAATAGTATAGTGGAACCAGTACTGTCTCTGGAGTCTGAGGGTCCCTGATTCAAATCCAGTTGCTAACACTTGCTACAGATGCAACCTTGGGCAAGTGACAACTTCCCTGGGCCTTGGTTTCCTCAGCTGTAAAATGAGGAGCTTGGATTATATGGCTTCTCAAGTCCCTCCTAGCTTGGAAGTTTTTTTACCTCTTGCCTCAGTTTCCTCTTATATAAAATGAAGGTATCTAAAGTCTCTTCAGGTATAAATTTATGACCCTATAATCCTTTCTTCTCTCTACCCTCAGTAAAATGAGAGCCTTAGACTAGATGACCTCTAAGATCCTTTACCATTTCAGACCTGGGAAGCTATGCAGTGGAGGCCCAAAGACTTATCCAAGGTCACACAGGTAGTGATTCAGGACCAGGTCTTTAGACTCCAAATTCAGTCATCATTTTCACTAGACCTTGCCTCCTCTCTGCGTGAGACCTGGGTTCAGATTCCATGTCATTGACATGGCAGGTCCTTTCCATTCCAAAATTCATTCAGAGATCTGGACATCCACTCTAAATGAGGAGAGAGAAGGGCAGCCGAGAGGCCTCCAGTCAGTCCTCCTCATCCCAGACCTCCTGAGTCAGGGTCAATCCCACGAGAATGCTGAGAACAGGAGGCAGGTGTTGAGAGGAAGCAGCCAGAGGTGGGGGCCAGTTCCCAGACTGGGCTCAGATTACAGGGAAGAGGGAGGAGGGACTGCCGAAACGCCAGCAGAGAAAAGTTGGAATGAAGAGCCTGGGATGGAGGATGCAGCTGTATCCTCTGTACCAGATGTAGTTTCCTCTTTCCCTTCATCTCTCCCAGGGATCCCTCCTAGGCAGAAGACCATGTCCTCTGGAAGCCTTGATGGGGTGCCACCCATCGAGACACAGGGCCTCTCCTTTCTCTGAAGGCCACTGTAGGTAGGCCTCATTCATGGACTCAGCATTTGCCTCCCCGGCTCCCATTTCCCAGCCCCCGTTCTGTCCGGCTGGGCTCCTGGAGAGCTGGGCAGGCAGCCACCCCTGTGCACATGAGGGAAACTGGAAGTAGAGATTCTCAGGATACTTGAAACATAAAATAGATTCTGCATTTTACAAGTGAGGAAACTGAGGCTAGAAAGGCAAAAATATCATGGGATCATACTCATAATTATCATTTATATATTTTGCAAAGCATTGTACGTATATCACCGCATCTGGATCTCACAACCACCACAGGATCTAGGAGCTATTATCATCCCCGTTTTACAGATAAAAAAAACTAAAATCAAAAGAAGTTAAGT
This sequence comes from Notamacropus eugenii, assembly GCF_028372415.1. Lineage (NCBI taxonomy): Eukaryota > Metazoa > Chordata > Mammalia > Diprotodontia > Macropodidae > Notamacropus > Notamacropus eugenii. The sequence goes on from NC_092876.1 coordinate 48,410,423, forward strand.
GATTTGCTCAGGGTCATAAGCCTAAATATCCGAGGCAGGATTTGAACCCAAATCTAGCTCTCTATCCACAGCAGCTTGAGACTGAGAGTTGAAATGCACATTAGCTCAATTCCCTCCCATTTTACAGAGGAGTAAACAGAGACTAGAAAAGTAAAAGAATCTCTGCCCTCCCCAAATGTCAGTGTAAAACCTACAAAATGAGACCTCAGGCTTCCAGGACTGTCCAGGGAAGGCAGGAGCTGAGGGATAAAACTCACCAGAGGGGGAATCAGGCATCAGGGACTGGACCCAAGAGGCAGGAACATTTTCCTTTCTTTTCTCCAGTCTTACTCAAGTCTTTTTTTAAAAAACATTTTCACCAATTACATGTAAAACAATTTTAAACATTCATTTTTTAAAATTTTGAACTAAATGACTCTTTCTTCAGGTAGGACGTGGACCTGGAACCCAGACCCCTCTGGACTCCAAAGCAAGCTCACTTTCCAAGGCCCCACCCAGACTCCAAGTTAGTAACCTGGAGACTGGCCCAGGCAGCTTCTTCCAGGGAAATTGCCCCACCCAACTCCTTCTGTTTCTGTGGCTTAGGCCTCCTTCAATGCTCCCCAAGGGGCCTGGTGTCCTCCTGGCCTGTGGTCACACCCTGCCCATAATCCCTCTGGTAATTCAGGTTTTTTCTCCCATGATTGATATGTATATGGAGGGCCACCCTGAGTCACCCTGGCACCCAAGCTGAGAACCTGTGGGGGCATCCTGTGACACCATGAAGCAATAATGAAATCTATCAAGGGGTGGGAAAGTCAAAGGAGCCCTATTTTATGTGACTGTCAGTATCACTTGGCAGCCCACCACTGACTGAGCTCTAAGGGCTCCCAGAGGTGAGCTGAACTGAGTGAGGGGACGTCCTCTCTCCTTCACCCTCTCTGCCATCCACTGCAATAACTTCACTTTCCCAGTCTTCTGTTCCCAAGCTAATCCCTTAGTAGCACCCTTCCTGTAAAGGCAGAGATATTATACACACCTCTTTCCAACACTCTCCCTCATCCCTTCTATCTAATCAGTTAACATTGTCTTGTCAATTCTGTCTTCCCCAACATTTCTCTCATCCATCCTCTTCTCTCCACTCATATAGCCACCACCTTCTGTATATCTGTTTCTTACCTTTCCATATCCCACCCAGCTATCCATATGGACACCACTTAGTGTCTACCCAGTTCGTGCATCTTGCCCTTTGACCTGCTGCTACACACATATACCTCTCCCTATCCCACCCAGACTTTCCACCTCTTCCACTGAGAACAGTAAACAAACCAAGATGACCATTGTTCTTGGAAAATGCATCACCATTCTTTGCCTTTTGGCTCCATCTATTCCCTATCCCAATGACCAAAACTCTCAGCATAGAGTAATTTCCCTCTCCCATTAAAAATGTAAACTCCTTGAAGGTAAGAATTGTCTCATGTTCATCTTTGTACCCCCCTCCCCCCCAGCCTAAAGTAGTGCCTAGATACAACAGATGCTTAATTAATTGGCAGTACTTCAAAACTCTGCTCAAGCAACACCTTTTACATAAAGCCTTTCCCAATTCCCCTCCTCCAATGCTAATGCCCTTCCTTCTCCCTAATTTTTTTATTTTGTATTTATTCTTATTATATATATACATATATATATATATATATGTATATATATGTATATAGGATGTCCCAAAAGTCTTACTGTAGAAGTGGAACCAAGATGGAAGATTAGGGGCAGCCACCCAGCTGAACTCTACCAATATTCCCCTCCAAACAACTTTAAAATAATGCCTCAAATCAAATTTTGGAATGGCAGAGCCAAAAAGAGGTCAGAGTGAGACATCTTTCTGGCCTAAGAAAACTTAAGAGGTTATAGGAGAAGTCTGTGACACCTCATAGAGGCCTGTGTGGACCCCCAACACATGTGGCAGTGGCAATAGCTACCACTGCAGGGGCCTAGTCACAGTGCCAGGACCAAGAGGTGTGTTAGTGCCAGCAGCTACAGGGGACTAGGGGGCCTTCCTGGATGAAGACCAGAGTACAAACCAGAAGATCAGTGACCACACCTCTCCCAGGATGACAGCACCTTGAAAGCACCAAAAATTTGCAAACCCCCAGGACAGCTAGCTCTGAAAGCAGCAGCACAAAAAAGCCTGAAAATTGAGACAGTGCCTCCCCACTCCAAGGTGAACTGAAGCCATCTTTTACATATAGTTTAATAGTCCGTAAAAATGAGCAAACAACAACAAAGAAAATGACCATAAGAAGGTCCTATGGTAGCAGGGAAGACTAAGATGTATACTCTTAGGAAGATAACAGAGTGATAACAGCTACCAAAAAACACCTCAAAAAATGCTAGTTGGACCCAAACCCAACAAGAATTCCTGGAAAAGTTAAAGAAAAGGATGAGAGGTAGAGGACAATTTTGGAAGAGAAATGAGAGTGATATAAGAAAATTATGAAAAGAAAATGAAAAGCTTGGTAAAAGAGGTAGAAAAAAATACTGAAGCGAATAATACTTTAAAAAACCGAATTGACCAAATGGCAAAAGAGACATAAAAATCCACTGAAAAGAAGAATGCTTTTAAAAGCAAAATTGGCCCAATCGAAAAGGAAACATAAAATCTCCCTGAAGAAAATGATTCCTTAAAAATCAGAACTGGGCAAGTGGAAACTAATGACTCCAGTAGTCATCAAGAGACAATAAATGTCTCTTTCAATAATATGAAAAGAAATAGAAGAAAATGTGAAATATTAGAAAAACAACTGATTTGGAAAAATAGATTGAGGAGAGACAATTTAAGAATTATTGGACTACTTGAAATTCATGATCAAAGAAAGATCCTAGACATCATATTTCAAAAAATTATCAAGGAAAGAAATTATTAAGGAGAGCTACCCTAATATCTTGGATCCAGAGGATAAAAGAGAAATTGAAGAAATCCACTGATCACCTCCTGAAAGAGATCCCAAAATGAAAATTACCAGGAATATTACAGCCAAATTCCAAAGCTTCCAAATCAAAGAGAAAAAAATTCAAGCAGCCAGGAAGAAATAATCCAAATACTATGGTACCACGTGATCACGCAAAAAAAAAAAAAAATCTTCACTTAAAAAAGTGGAGGGCTTAGAATATAATATTTTGTAAGGACAAGGAGGTAGGATTATAATCAAGAATAATCTACCCAGCAAAACTGAGTGTAATCATTCAAGGAGAAAATGGATATTTAGTGAAATAGATGACTTTCAAGCATTCCTGAGGAAAAGATCAGAGCTAAATGGAAAATTTGACATTCAAACACAAGACTCAGGAAAAGCACAAAAAGGTAAAAATGAAAGAATATTCATAAGGGATTCAATAAAGTTAAACTGTTTACATTTCTATATGGGAAGAAGATACATAAAGATAAGAAATTTATTATTGTTAGGGCAGTTAAAAAGAGTGTATATAGATAGAGGGAATAGGTGTGAGTCAATTTTATGTTGGAATGAGCTCCAAAAAAAACGAAGGGGTGAGAAAGAGGGATGCACTGGGAGAAGAAGGAGGGAAGAGGCAGAATGGTGAAAATTTTCTCACAGAATTCATTCAAAGAGGGGAGGATATACATGCACACACACATTCAGTTGTGTATAGAAATGTAACTTACTCAATAGGAAAACAGAAGGAGAAAAGGATAAGAGGAAGGTGGTGGGAAGTATGATAGGAGAGTAGATTAAGAGAGGCAGTAGTTAGGAGCAAAGCAGACTTTTTAGCAGGGACAAGATAAAAAGAGAGAGAAGGGAAAAAACAGAAGAAAATGGGACGGAGGGAAATACACAATAATCATAATTATGAATGTGAATATATGAATTCACCCATAAAATGGAAGCAGATAACAAAATGAATTAGAAACCAGAATCAAACAATATGTTGTTTATAAGAAACACATGTGAAACAAAAAGACACACAGAATTAAAATAAAAGGCTAGAACAGAAGTTAATATGCTTTAACTGAAGTAAAAAAAAGGCCAGGTTGTCAACCATTATCTTAGGATCAAAGCAAAAGCAAAAATAGACCTAAGTGAAAGAGATTGTCAGGGATACAACATTTTGCTAAAAGGTACCAAAGACAATGAAATTATACCAAAATTTTTATGGCAAATTTATAAGATAAAGGTTTTATTTCTCAAATATATGTTGAATATAAAACTGAGTCAAATTTCTAAAAATAAGAGCCATTCCCCAGTTGATAAATGGTCACAGGATATAAACAGGAAGTTTTCATAGCTATAGTCATATAGAAAATATCCTAAATCACTATTGATTAGAGAAAATCAAATTAAAACAACTCTGAGGTACATACTTATCAGAAATTACAAATGCTGAAGGGGAAGAAGGAAAAATAAGTGCACTAGTGAGCTGCTGGTAAACTGGTCCAACCATTCTCAACAATTTGGATCTAGGTCCAAAGACCTATAAAATTGTGCATATTCTTTGACCCAGCAATGCCACTTCTAGGACTGTACCCCAGAAAAATCAAAGAAAAGAAAAGAGACCTATATGGAAAAAAATTATAGTAGCTATTTTTGTGGTGGCAAAGAATTAGAAATTGAGTGAATTCTCATCAATTAGGGAGTGACTGAACAAGTTGTAGCATATGACTGTGATGATATACTATTGTGCTATAAGAAATGATGAACAGGCAGACTTTAGAAAAACCTGGAAAGACTTACATGAACTGATACTGAGAGAAATGAGCAGAACTAGGAGAACACGGTAACAGCAACATTGTGTGGTGATCAACTTTGATAGACTTAGATCTTCTCAGAAATTCAATGATCTATGGATAATTCCAAAGGACTCATGCTGGAAAATCCACATCCAGAATCTGAATGCAGATTGAAGCATACTGTTTTCTCTTTTTTTCTTTCTTGTGGTTTTCCCCTTTTGTTCTGATTCTTCTTTCACAGCATTAGTAATGTGAAAAAAATGTTTAATATATGTATAGCCTAAAAAAATGAGGAGGGTGGTTTCAGAAAAACTTGTCAAGACCTATATGAACTGATGCAAGGTGAAGTGAAAAAAACTGGAAGATCATTGTGCATACTAATAGCCACGTTGTAATGATGGTCAACTGTGAAGGAAAGACTTGGATATTTTGATCAATACAATGGTCCAAGACAATTTCAAAAGACCCATGAAGAAATAGTAGTATCGCTTCCACAAAAAGAACTGATGAACTCAATGTAAATGGAAGTATAACTTTCTCTATTAATTTTTCTTGCTTTTTTAAAAAAATATGGCTAATATGGAAATGTTTTCCCATGATTTCACATATATAATTGATAGCATATTGTTTGCCTTTTCAGTGAGTGGGTAAGGGGGGGAGAAAATTTGGAACTTGAAATTTGAAAAGAAAAGGATGCTAAAAATAAAGAAATTATAAATTGAAATGGTTGGTTAAAAAGAAGTCAATGCAGTTTTAAGCTATTAGAGTTTAAAAGACTTCCAAAGACTTTTGGGACACTTTGTATATTTATTTATATAAATGTCTCTTCCTTAATAGGTTGTAAGCTCTTTCTCTTGTTCTTTTATCTTCAGCATGTTCATGCTTGGCACATAGTAGGTACTTTAAAAAATACCTGTTGATTGACTTATCTGAGCTTTCTAGATTGAATGACTGGGGAGGTGTTGACACAATCAGGACCCTCTTCCAATGTAGGTATCAGTCACAGGACTTTGGGTTGTAAGAAATCTCAAAGATCACCTCTTCCAAGGGTTCCCCATGTGAGCTATATGTTCCCCTGAGGCTAAGAGAAGCTCATTAAGGGTATGGGAGAATATCCGGCAAACCACTCTGTTCTGGAATGGCTTCTGGAAGTATCCCCAAAGCAGTAGTATTTGTGGAGGGGGAAAAGTACATTGAACATCTTTAAGAAGCCAAAAAAATATTTCCAAGTCTTAAATAAAATATTCTTTATGGAAAATTAATGAACCTATTTTATTTCTTATGTGCATGTGCATTGTAAACTCTCAAATTTATTCCTTTTATTCCATTTAGAAGCTATGGGACAGTTTAGTGAAACTCGAGGAGCATTTACAAGCCTGGCCAAGGTCAAGACCTCCTGATCCAATTGGATCCAATGGGAATTGTTCAATCCCCCTCATTTTGAAAATGAGGAAACTGGCCTCCAGGGAGTTGCCCAAGGTCATGCAGGTTGGCCCATGCCCATTGAACCAGATGTAATGTGTCCCTCTCCCCATCCTAGTCATCCCCAAAGAGAATCAGAGTCTAATGTCATTCTCAGCATCTGATAGAAGGCTGCCCCTTCATGCACACACACAGATACCCCTCACCAAAAACACTTTTCTCAAGCTCCAGGGAATCCCAGCTGACCCCTCCCAAGCAAGTGTGGAGCCATCTGGAAGTTTTCCTTGCTCCTAGCTTTGGAGGAAGAGTGAGGGGAGCATTGTTTAGCCAGCTGCCCATTCTGGCAGCACTACCCCTTCTGCAGCTGGTTTCCAGTCTAGGGAGCCTTACCACAAGTGCCTGCCCTCCTCCCAGGGGCATCCTGGCAACTGGGATGTGCTGGGCCCAGCCTTTCTCCTGGGCACAGACAAGCCCCCACAGAACTGGAAGGAATGTGTAGTAAGCTTCTCAGAGAAAACCCAGCCCAACCATACCTATCTATGCCCTACTCCAGGAAGTCCTTGGGGCAAGTAGTGGGCATTGTTCTGGGTAGAGCTGGAAGGAATGTGTAGAAAGCTTCTCAGGGAAAACCCAACCCAACCTTACCCACTCATGCCCCACTCCAAGAGGTCCCTGGGGCAAGCATCAGGCATTGTTCTGGGTAAGCTGGTACCTCCCTGGAGGCAAAGGTGGGAAAGCAGGAGAAATTGCAGGGTGTGGGAAATCAGGCACAGGGCCTTACCACACCAGGCATGCATGACCAGCCCCATGTACACACACAAACACATGTACTCCTAGTGCCTGGGGAAATGTGTTTGGGGCACAAAGCATATCAGGAGTATATCTGGAAAGGGCTTTCGAGGTCATCTGGTCCAATACTCTCATTTTACAGATGAGGAAAAGAAGGCCTAGAAAGAGAAAGTCATTTGCCCATCGACATGTAGATAGCAAGAGGCAGATCCAGGATTCTGAGCCCGGGTCCTCTGACACCAAGCCTGGAGCTGACTCTGCTGTGTCATTGAGGGCTGGGATTAGTCCAAGACTTAGGGCTTGGAGCTGCATACTGAGCCCAAGAGTAAGCAGAGAAGTTTCTCTAGTGACTTAGGTGCTTAATAAATGCTTGACAGGTCATGTTATATCCTGGAACACCTTAGCCCAAGTTCAGACAGAGTTTGGCTTTGGAGGAGGACCCTGGCACATTCCCCTGAGAAGGGGAGCATCATTTAGTGTGGAGAGCTCGGGAGCCAGAGCCAAGGCTCTGGGTGAAAATCCCATCTCTGCCAGTAACTACCCTTGGATGGTCAGTCATCTAATCAATAAGCATTATTGGGAACCTATTGTGTGACGAGACAAAACATGACATAGTCCTTGCCCTCATGGAACTCATATTCTAAGGTGTGGAAAATTATATATATACATACATATATACATATGTACATATATGTGTGTGTACACGTATATGATGATCTATGTATATGTTTGTATATATACATATGTATGTATACATATACATATATACATACCTACCTACATACACACTATGTATAAATATCTATATTTATATATTTGAACCCCTTTCTTGTATGAGATAGACGAGGAGCCTCCTAGGTATCTCCAGTGCCCAAATTCTGCAATTCAGTGAAGTAAATACAAAATAAAAATAGAGCAAATACAAGGTAATTTGGTGTGGGGAGGTGCTAGTAGCTAGGAGGAGGACCAGAAAAAGCCTCATATATGGAGATGGTAACTGAATTGAGCTTTGAAGGAAGACAGAGGTGAGGAGGAAGAGCCATCCAGGCAGAGGGGCAGCCCACACCAATGCCCGGCAACTGAAGATGGGGTGTTATACATAAAGGACAGAAAGCAGGTTGGTTTGGCTTGATCATAGAGTGTGAGGAGTGACGTAATGTGTAACAAGCTTGGAAAAGGAGTTGGGGAAAGCTTTAAATGTCAAACTAGAGGGAGTTGTATTTGATCCTAGAGGCAAGAACTCTCTTAAAGCTTTTTGATCAAGAGTTAGATAGGGATGCCTATCAACTGGGGAATGACTGAACAAGTTGTGGTGTATGAATGTATGGAAATGTGCTAAATGATGAGCAGGTGGCCTTCAGAAAAACCTAGAAAGACTTACATGAACTGATGCAGAGTGAAGTGAGAAGAAGTCATAGCACAGGAAAACAGCAACACTGTGTGATGATGGACTTTGGTGGACTTGGCTCTTCTCAGCAATGCGATGATCTAAAACAATTCCAAAAGACTCATGATGGAAAATGCTATCCACATCCAGAGAAAGAACTATGGAGCCTAAATGCAGAGAGAAACTTACCATTTTCTCTTTTTTTTCTTTCTTGTGGTTTTTCCTTTTTGTTCTGATTCTTCTTTCCCAACATGATTAATGTGGAAATATGTTTAATATGATTGTACATGTATAACCTATATCAGAAGGCTTGCTGTCTCATGGAGGGGGGAAGGTAAGGAGGGAGAGAGAAAAAATTGTAACTCAAAATTTTATAAAAGTGAATGTTGAAAACTATCTTTACAAGTAATTGGAAAAAATAAAATACTATTAAGCGGCAAGAAAACAAAATAAATTTTTTTTACAAAAAGGAGTTAGATAAAATCAGACCTATAGTTTAGGCATATAACTTTAGCAGTCATGTGGAAGAAAGAAATTGGAAAAGGGAGAAATTTCAGATAGACAGGTCAATTAAAAAGCTATTGAGTAATCCCTGTGAAAGTCAATGAAGGCTCCAAGTATCTCCATGAATGGAGGATGGGATGGAGGCAGGAGATGGTGCAGAAGTAGTCAAATTAAACAAGCATTGGCAGTTGATTAGATACGTGGAGTGGAGGGGAATAAGGAGTCGAGAATATCTGCAGCGTTATGAACCTGGATGATAAGAAGAAAGGTATGACCCTTGACACAATTGGGCGTAGGGTATTGTGTTGGACACTCAGTGAAAAGTGTCTAGTAGGTGACTAGTGATGTGCTCCTGAAGCTCAGAAGAGATTAGGGCTGGATGAATAGATCTAGGAGTATAGAGATGATCCTTTGACCTTCAGCTGATGAGGTCACCAAATGAGAAGGAAGAGAGAGAAGAGGCCCCAGGACAGAGCTTTGAGGACACCCACAGTCAGGTGGCAGTCCCTTCATCTCCCTGGGTCTTTGCTTCCTCATTTGTGAGATTGATGGAGCTGGACCAGATGGCCTCTGAGGATCTTTCCAGATCTAAATCACTGGTCCTGGGACTGCCCATATTGTGATGCCTAGAGCTCTGTTCAAATCCCAACGCAGGCAGCATTTTCCTATCTGGGAAGCGTAGATTGCTATACCATTCCTCCTGCCCATGAATGCGTGACTCTGGGGACACCTTTGGCCTCCTACAGGGAAGAGGCCTTGCCATAAGTGGCCTCCACAATCTGGCTCCAACATGCCTTGGTTCCATCTTTTGTCTACAATATTTCTCATTCTTCACTCTGTGAAGACCTTGCTATCCCTGGGTCTCAATGCATCCTGCCCTCTCCCACCTCCAGGCCTTTATTCATATTGTTCTTTCCCTGCTCCTACCCCACCTTTGTCTGTTGAAATTCCAGTCTTCCTACAATGCCCAGCATTGGCACCCGTTCTCTGAGAAGGCTTCCCAAAATGGATCCTCAGCTATCATAAAATACTTTGTATGGTTCCTTCCCTTTTCACTGACTTTTCCCTCCCATATTTGTTTACCTCCCTCCTCTCCCTCTCCAGTACCATAACCCCAAATAAATTGTAAAGTCCTTGAGAGCAAGGCCTGTATCATCATGGTCAGCTGTGATGCCAAGGAAGAAACTCTGGACCTGGTATCAGCAGTCGTGGGTTCAAATCTGGACTCTGTTCATTGCCACCTGTGTAACTTTGAGCAAGTACTTCTACATATCTGGGCTTGGTGCTTTCTCAAAAATATAAGAAATTTGGACTAATTGATCTCTAAGGAAACATCCTGCTCTAAAATCATAATCCCTTAGAATGTAATAGATTAGGGATTAGATTATTACATTCTGTGCATATGTATTCCCAGCACCAACCCAGTGCTTGGCATATAGTAGGTGCTTAATAAATACTTACTGACTGATCTCTAAAGTCCCTTCCTTCTCTAAGGCCATGATGGCTTAGAATGCAATGGATCTGGGATTGTTTCAAACTTTGTACATGACTCCCTAACACCAAACCAGTGCCTGGCACATAGTAGGTATTTAACAAATTGATTAATCCTTATAACATAGTGCCAGTCTGGCCCACAGTAGGTGACTCATAAGTATGTGTTAATGAATGAAGTTTCTGTGGCAGACCTAGGTTTGGTTCTCCTCCAGAGGTGGAAAGAGAGGCAACCTCAACCCTGGGGAGAGGATACTGTCAGGAAGCGAGGCCCCCACTGAGCCACTGGACAAATGGATCCACCAGATGATTGTTGTTGACCTGGGAACCATCTTTGATGGGGACCAAGCAGAGTTGTAGGAGATGGGGACCTCCTTTTAACCACCATTTGGCTGAACTATTAGCAGCCTAAACACAGGGCACTTAAGTACCCAGACCCTGGCCATCCAAGAAGGCAGCCTAGCCTTGGGAAGAGGCAGCTAGGTGATGCAGTGGATAGAGCACTGGTCCTGGAATCAGGAAGACTCTTCTTAAGTTCAATTCTGGCTCGATATTTATGAACTGTGTGACCCTGGGCAAGTCACTTAACCTCTATTTGCCTCAGTTTTCTCGTCTGTAAAATGAAGTGGAGAAGAAAATGGGAAACCACACCAGAATCTTTGCCAAGAAAACCCCAAATGTCGTCATGAAGAGTCAGACACAAGGGAACAAAAAACAGCTGACTAAACCCTTGGGAAGGGTCCAGGGGCTGGCCTGGCAGGAAACGAAACAAAGGGCCTTGACCAAGCGCAGGGCAAATCAGCTGTCCCAACCATAGATGGCAGGAAGCAGGTGAAGATAGAAGGGATGGAGAAATAGAGGAAAGTCAGTCAGAGTCATCAGCTCTTTTCCTTCTCTTGTTCTCGATGTTTCATTTTAATTCGTTTTTCACAATCATTTATTAAACCCACATGCCAAGCTGGGTGATGGGATTGTGAAAATAATAATAATTTACAATAATTTCTATTTCTCCTCAAAATCTGCAAAGTTTTTGCCATACATTATCTCATTTGAATCCTGCGAAGTTTTATACCCCCATTTGCAGATGAAAAAACTGAGACCAAGAGAGCCTGACAATGACTGGCCTATTGTTACATAGCTACCAAGTATTAGGATCTGGATTTGAACTCAGGTCTTCCTGTCGCCAGGGAATCTATATTATATAATCTGCATATAATCTAGTGCATGATAAATAGTATAGGCATGACTTTGCCCCCATTTTACAGATGAGAACACTGAGATTCAAAGAGCTAAGAAATCTCCCATGGCTGGTGCAGAGGTGATATCTTGGCCCAGTCTTCTGGATTCTAAGCCAAGCACTTTAGCCACTAGATGATAAAGGGGAGAGACAGAATTCGAACCCAGCTATCTCTGACTCTGATTCAGCAACATTATATAGTGTCCTGACTCCAAGTTCATCATTTTGTCTGCTAGACTTAGTCTAGTGAATAGATAATACCAATATAGGAATTACTATACCCATTTCACAGATGAGAACATCTTCCCTTGCCCAGGTCTTCCTAATCCATGTCCTGGGCTCTATCCACCGTCCTTTGGGTGGTTTATGTTTTCCTGTGTTTCTGGGGTTCCCTGGGGTAGCTATCCTACCCTTGCCCCCTTGGTTAGGGCAGGAGACAATAACGGGGACACCTAGATACAGGCCAAGGAGGGGCTGGGGTGGGAAGCACCTTCTAAGCCGATTCCCTGGCCAGCCAAGAGGAGGGGGAGCTGCAAAGGAGAGGGGGCTTTCCTGTTTTACTGAAATGGAATCCCCCAAATGGGAGTGAGGGGATGGGAGCCTCCCCCAACTTTCCCAGGTGTTGCCCCCAAACCAGAGGCCCTAATGCAGATTCCAACCCTGGCCGTGAGCCCCCAAGGCACAGGTTGGGAGGTTTGAGGGGCCAGTGTGTTTGGGACCTGGTCTCCTAGCAGCACACACACATGACCAGCCTCATGAGCCAGCAGGGACTCCATCCAGCAGAGCTTTGCATTTTCCCCTCCAGCGAGTATGAGAAAGGACAGATTCCTCCCCTGCCTTCTCCGCTCCTCTGAGCTCACTTAGCTGGCAGCAGACCCCCTGGCCCTGGCCTGCTCTGCTTAGGAAGCAGGGGGGCTCAGAGAGAAAACCTGAGGCTTGCCACCGGGGCGACCTCGAGTCAGACATAGCCATCTCAATGAGCGTCAGTTTCCCCATCTGTAAAATGAAAGCATACTGGACTAAAGACAATCTAAGGTCCCTTTCAGCTCTTAATCTATGATCCCTCTAAGACCTACCAGCTGGACAAGTGGCTTCATCTCTCTGGGCCTCAGTTTTCCCATCTGTAAAATGAGGAACACTGGACTACAGTTGAAAAGGTCCTTACTTAAACTCATCTAGTCCAAACCCCTCTTTTATAGATCAGGAAACTGAGGCCCAGAGAGATGAAGAGATTTGTCCCTGAGGTTTGGTGATTCCAAGTTCAGTCCCTTTTCCATTGTGCCAGGATGGCATCAGAAGGCTCTTGGCCTCTAGCCCCTTCCAAACCCTCACCTTCTCCTGGAGAGGGTCTCAGTTCCAATCCTCTCTGGACTTCAGTCTTGTTGTCCGTCAAAGGAAGAATGATCCCCATGGTCCTTTCCCAGCTCTAAATCTGTTAGCACCCTCCCTCCATCCCCCAGAATTCACTTTGTTCCTTGAGGGACCAGACAATCTGGAGCAGGGGTTTCTGCCTAGCCCAGTGCCTGGTACATAGAAATCGCTTCATAAGTGTTTGTTGAGGGAAAAAAGTGTAACCTTCTAATAAATGGGACACTTGACTTGAGTCAGAGAACTTGGTTCAAATACCGCTTCAAACATTTCCTGTGAGACTCTGGGCAAGTTATTCCACCCTCCTGTGCCTCAGTTTACTCACCTGCAAAATGAGAGGGATAGCTTCAACAGTCTCTTCCAGAGTGTGTAGTCTAGGAGGACTGGGAAGATAATATTAATGTCTGGTGAAAAGCTTTCTCTTTTGGGGTTTTTTTCCCATTTTCTTTTATTTTCTATTTTTTATTTCTTTTATTTTATTTTCTAGGTGTAAACTAAGGAATGTTGATACTTCCTATATGTCTTATTCTCTTCTGGAGGGTGGGAGGAACAGGGAGAGAGCAGGTTGGTCCCCAGAGAACAACAAAGCACTGGCCGCCAGTTGCTGAAGGCTTTAATGCCAGAACTCCCTCTGATTTACTAACCAACTGATTGATTTTGATGATCTCCATGGAGACAGTTAGGGGGGAAGTCAATAATATTTGTAGAGTGAATGAGCTCTCCATCTCCTGGGGATGCTATGACATCTGTGAAATGGGGATAATCCCACTGGCATGATCGCTCACCAGGTTGTTGGGAGGAGAAAACACTGTGAAAATGTGAGCTGTTATTGTTATTACCTGGATTTATTAAAGTTGCTGCTTCCTCACCACCTGGTCACGGCTCAAGTTCTTGAGGCCTGGTTTCAGTCTGCTGTCAAATAACCCCAATGCTTAAGTTTTCCCTTCTCTGGAGAGTATGTACTTGATTGGCCTGGCATGGATGGGTCCGGGTTTCTTTGGCATCTCTATGTATTTATGGATTTTGCTTTCTACGTTCTTTTCAGCTTCCTTGCCAAGGTCTAGAAGTTTCTTCTTTCTAATGGTACACCTCTTCTTCCTCCACTTGCTCTGCCAGGAGAGCACTCACAGTCTGATACCACCAGCCAGAATCATGTGCCAAGTGCTCCAAATAAGCAAACTTGCTGACTACAGTTGGATTACCCTTTTTTAAAAAAAAATTATTTATTTGTAGTTTACAACTTTCTCCTCCTCTCTCCCCTCCCTCCCCAAGATAGCATGCAATCTGATCTAGGCTCTACATATACATTTATATTAAACATATTTGCATATTAGTCATATTGCAAAGAAGAATTATAACTGATGGAATGAACCACAAGAAAAAAGAAACAAAACAAAACAAAAAAGAGAGAGCAAGTAGTGTGTTTAGATCCACATTCAGATTTGGTAGTTCTTTCTCTGTATGTGGATAGTATTTTCCATCATGAGCCTTTTGGAGTTGTCTTAGAACCTTGCATTGCTGAGAAGAGCCAAGTCTATCAAAGTTAAGTTATTGCACAATGTGGCTGTAACTGCATACAGTGTTTTCCTGGTTCTGGTCCCTCACTCAACATCTGTCCATGTAAGTCTTTCCAGGTTTTTCTGAAGTCCACCTTCTTACCATTTCTTATGGAACAACAGTATCCATTACATTCATATACTATAACTTGTTCAATTCCCCAATTGATGGGCATCCCCTCAATTTCCAGTTCTTTGCCCCACAAAGAGGTGCTATAAATATTTTTGCACATTTGGGTTCTTTTCCCATTTGCATGATCTCTTTAGGACACAACCTTAATGGGTATGCACATTTTTATAGTCCTTTGGGCATAGTTCCAAATTGCTCTTCAGAATGGTAGGATCAGTTCACAACTCCACCAACAATTCATTGGTGTTCCAATTTTCCCACATCTTCTCCAACCTTTATAATTTTTCTGTTTTGTCATGTTTTCAGCTGGATTGCCTTGAGGGTCAATGGGAGGCCCATATGCTTCTGAAGCCTGTCCTAAGGAGGGGGATACCATCAAATATTCTAAGCTATTCCAAAACAGCCTGACCCTCTTAGCCTTGTCAGGAAGCATCCTTGGTGCTGTGGTCCAGAAGATGTAACTTAGGACTCAGAAGTAACAGGGGCAAGGGTGTGCTGGAGATAACTCTAACTGACTTAAGAGAAAAGATTGTTTAAGTTTTATAGTGAACATTTACACCTCAGAAAAACAGCAAATACTACAAATCGAGACTTGATTATTTTGATTGTTTAGACTTAAGAAAGTGAGAGAGAAAGTGTTAATTCACATTAAACTTAAAAATGTGTTGTGTGTACATTCTCTTTTTCAGAGAGCTTGTTGTTAATGGCCTCATGAGGAGTTTGCTTTGATGGCTTTTTGGAGGAAGGTCAGGTATGCCAACTTGTGTCTCTAGAAGTTTCCTGAAAAAACTTACATAAACTGTTGCAAATTGAAGTGAGACAGGAGATCACTGTATACGGTAACAACATTGTGCAATGATCAGCCAGGATTGATTTAGCTTTTCTCAGCAATCCAATAATCCAAGACAATTCCAAAGGACTCACAATAAAAAGTGTTAGAAAGCCAATAGATACCTCTAGAGAAAGAATTGATGGAGTCTGAATGCATATTGAAATATAATATTTTTCGCTTTATTTTTTCATAGCTTTTTTCTTTTGTTTCCCACCGTAACTAACATGGCAATATGTTTTACATGATTGTGAAGATATAGCCTATATCAAATTACTTACCATTTTAGAAAGAGGGGTAGGGAAAGAGGGAGGGAGGAAAAATTGGAACTCAAATTTTTATTAAAAATGAATGTTAAAATTATCTTTATGTGTAAATGAAAAAAATAAAATAATATTTAAAAGAAAAATGTTTTCTGAGATATTGATATTTTCATAGTAAAATCAAAAAACAAAAAGCCCACCATCTACTGACCCAGTTACATTTGTATGGTCATGATGGTTCCCAAATGACCATGGCCATCAATTCCCTGAACCTGCCCATGAGTCATGACAAGCAGCTGGGAAAAGAACGGAAAGCCTTTTCTTTGTACTCATCATTCTCCATTTCCCTTTCGGTGCTGGGTGCTGCTGCCTGTTGACCACTGTGTCCTCCCTTCTGGACATTCCCTTGGTTTCTGTGACATTACTTTCTCCTAGGTCTCCTACCTGTCTGATCAATCCTTTTTAGTGACCACTGGTTGGTTGCTTTCTTACTCCTAAGTGTGACTTTCCCTTAGGGCTTTCTCGCATCACCAACTACTTATGGGACATCTCAAACTGCATCCTACAGAGAGACATCTCAAACTCAATATGTACAAAACTTCCCTACCAAATCCTCCCCTCTTCTGACCTCTCCTTTTACTGTAGACTGCACCACCATGCTCCCAGTCATCCAGAACATTGGCATCCTCAACTCTTTATTCCCATTTACCTCCCATAATTTATTTCTTGCCAATTCTACCTTCACAACATCTCTTCTAGAGATCCCCTTCTCTACACCCTGATGCAGACCTCACTACTGTTGTCACCTCACTACTGATCCATTACAATAGCTTCCTGATTGTTCTCCCTGCCCTCAGTCTCTCCCTGCTTCAATCCATCCTCCACTCAGCTGTCCAAATGATAATTGCAAGTCTAAAGTGCAAGTCTGAGCAAATCAACCACCTACCCCACTTTAGTTTCCAGTGGTTTCCTATGATCTTCCCAATCAAATACAAAATCCTGGTCCCTTCCTTTTTCCCAGTCTTCTTATATTTCATGCCTCCCGGCTCCAAGTATTCTAAGATCCAGTGACACTGGCTTCCTGACTGTTTCTCAAATAAGACCCTCCACCTGCAAAATCCAAGCATTTTTCCTGGGCCATCTGTCCCCCATGCCTGGAATGCTCTCCCTCCTCATCTCCACCTCCTGGCTTCACTGGCTTGCTTCAAATTCCGGCTAAAATCCCACCTCTGACAGGAAATCTTTCCAGACCCTTTCTGATTTTAGTGCCTTCCCTCTCTTGATTATTCCCTATATGTCCTGTAAATGGCTTGTTTGTACATAGTTGTTTCCATGCGGTTTCCTCCATTAGACTGTAAGCTCCATGAAGGTAGGCACTGTCTTTTGCCTTTCTTTGTATCTAAACACTTAGCACAGAGCCTGGCAAATAGTGAGTGCTTAAGAAATGTTTTTTGACTGACTGATACTACCTGGGAGAGCTTACATGTAAAGCGATTCCTACATCCAGATCACTTGAGGAAGGAGAGAAAATGAACAAATGAAAAAACTAGTGGCTGGGGTACGGGAGAGAGAGTACAGGGGGCATCTGGTGAGCAGCGAAAACTTGGCTGGCCTGGATATTTTCCTTAAAATGGAGGTTCTGGAAGGTGTCAGCCAATCAGAGGAAGGGGGCCAAAGGGGACAGAAGGTGCTTCCAGTGTGAGAAGTCCCAGGGTGAACTTTGAGGGTGAGGAGGTTTCTGTGGTCTGGTAAAGAAGATCCAACGACTCAGGAGTAGGGCCTGAAGAGGAAGACATGACTGGTCTGTTGATATGGCTGCTAATTAAAATTCAATCAGTGGAAAAAAACAAGGCTTTAAAGGTTGTTATCCAACAAGGTGGTTCCTTATATCAAAATTATTCAAGATTCCTTGAAAGATACATAGGGGTATATGTGTGTATTGCCCCATGAATCATATGAATATGAATCTATCTAAATGTGGCTCACATGGATGTCTACCTAGTAAGATACATACAAAAACTATAAACATAACTCCAAACCACTACCAACATAAAAATAGGCCTAAATAATTGGAGGAATATTAATTAATCATGGACAGGTGGAGTCAATAGGGTAGAAATTACAATAATACTCATTTAGTCAATGCCATGTCAAGCAAACTGCCAAAGAACTACTTTGTAAAACTAGAAAAAATAAAAACAAAATTCATGTGGATTGTCTTTTTTTTCTGCCTGTTTTTGAATTCATAGCACTAACCACAGTGCCTGGTATATTGTAAATATTTTTGGACATGATATCGTTACCATGGGGTCTTGTGTTCTCCTTCTCTCTGTCAATTATGTGGTATTAAGATGTGATATGAAGAAGCCAGCCTCTTTCCTATTAGGAATCTGGTCAAGGATGCTCTTGCTGTGAGTGTAGATGAGTTTCCATCTTCCATTCAGCCACCAAAGTGATTTTCCTAAAGTGCAAGTCTGATCACATCACCTTCCTACTCAATAAATTTCACTAGCTTCCTATTGCCTCCAGGATCAAATACAAAATGCTCTTTTTGGCATTCAAAGCCCTTCATAACCTAGCTCCCACCTACCTTTCCAGTCTTCTTACACCTTACTCCCTGACATGTACTCTCTGATCCAGTGACACTGGCCTCCTGACCGTTCCATAAACAAGATCCTTTATCTCTCATCTCTGGCTATTTTCTGTCTGTTCTCCATGCCTGGAATATTTTCCCTTTTCATCTCTACCTTCTAGCTTCCTTCAAGAACCATCTAAAATCCAATTTTCTACAGAAAGCTTTTCCTTACCTCTTAACTTCTCTTTCTTAATTATTTCCCAATTATCCCTGTATAGAGCTTGCTTTGGGGGCAGCTAGGTGATGCAGTGGAAAAAGTACTGGATCTGGAATCAGGAAGACTCATCTTTGTGAGTTCATATCCAGTCTCAGACACTTAGTAGCTGTGTGATCCTGGGTAAGTCATTTACCCCTGTTTGCCTCAGGTAAAAATCTGCAAAATCAGCTAGAGAAGGAAATGGCATACTACTTCAGTATCGGTGTCAAGAAAACCCCAAAGAGAGTCACAGAGAGTCAGATACGAGAGAAACAACTCAACAAAAGAAGATGTATGTATGTATGTATATATATATATATATATGTATGTATATATGTATGTATGTATGTATGTATGTATGTATGTGTATGTATATGTATATACATATATATGTATATATATACATATATATGTATATATCCATACATATATATATGTATTTGTAGGTTGTCTCCTCTGTGACTATAAGCTCCTTGAGGGCAGAAACTGCCTGTTTCTCTTTTCTGTATCCCTAGCTCCTAGCATAATGCCTAGCACACAGTAGACACTTAAAAAACAATAAATAAATGAAGAATCAAGCAAATAAATGAATAAATAAAACATTGATTGATTGAGGAATTCAAAGCCAACAACGAGGCTAAGGATTCTTCTGGGATTTCTTCCAGCCTTAAAACAAAGCACATTGGTTAGCTAACTAGTACTTACTATATTCATTGAGGAGATAACTCCTCATTTTGTGTAGCATGTTGCCTTCCCCATTAGATTGTACTGCCCTCTTGGATTGCAGGGGCTGTCTTTTCCCTCTTTTTGTATCCCTAGAGATTAGCACAGTGCCTGGCACACAGTAGACACTTAATAAATGTCTACTGACACTCACTCATTGGTTGCATGATAGTAAATGTCCAAATCAGAGCTTGAACTCAGATCTTCCTAACACTAGGCCTACTCCATCTACTGGGCTACCTAGTTGTCTTTGGGCTCTTTATTAGAGACTCCTTCTTGAATTTTGTAGAGAAGATATATTCATCCATCACTAGCTTTTGCACCAAGGTCATAATGAAGTCAACATCTCAGAAGGCTAGACATTCTGTCTTGTTTTCCCAAGAGTATTACCTATCACACATAGACATATGGGGTCAAACACATTTTTCCCCCATTTAGCATTTCCATTCAGAAAGAGATGGAGAGAAAGAAAGAAAAGAAGGAAGGAAGGAAGGAAGGAAGGAAGGAAGGAAGGAAGGAAGGAAGGAAGGAAGGAAGGAAGGAAGACAGGAAAGACAGGAAAGAAGAAAGAAGAAAGGAAAGAAAGAAAGAAAAAAGAAAGAAGGAAAGAAAGGAGGAAAGAAGGAGAAAAGAAGGAAGGAAGGAGGAAGGAGGGAGGGAAGGAAAAGATGGAAGGAGGGAGGGAGGAAAAAGTGAGGAGAAAGGGAAAGAGAGAGAAGCCCAGTCTCATGATTGGGTTACCTAGGGGAGAAAGGCCGCCCTGCAGCTTGCAAGCTTTTCATTAAGGTCTGTTTCCTGGGACAACCTCCCTAATTCCTTGAATTCAAAGTCAATCGTTCTAGATTTGGTGTATTCTGGCTCCAGATACAATCTGTTCCCTTCCAGACTCTGTTGGCCTTGATGGTGGAAAAAGTTTGTTATGTAAAAACATGAGTCCATACCCAAAAGAGAGCAGAAAAGAGAAAAAGAAAAGCTCACAAACAAGCGAGGAGTTGTGTTTCATACACAAAGTCCAATTTCACATACACTTTAAAAGCCAAACTCTACACAATAGAAGTGTACACCTGTATATAGAGATCTCTTTTTCACTTCTTTGTGCTCTGAGATATTGTTTGTCAAGTTCATAATAATGAAAACAATTTTAATGACAGAACTTCTCCATTTTTCTTATTTGTCGTTCTCCTGTACTCATACTTTAATGTCCTGAAATGACTTTGTTTGAGTGGGTCTCTTGCCAAGATTTCTTTCTTTCCTGTTTTCATTCCTGCTTCCTTCCTTTGTTCCTTCTTTTTGTCCTTCTTTCTTTCTGCCTCCTTTCTTTCTGTCATTTCTTTTTTCTTTTTCTCTCTTTTACTTTCTCTTTCTCCTCTTGCTTTCTTCATCTTTCTCTATTTCCTTCTCTTTCTCTCTTTCTTCCTTTCTCTTTCTCCTTCCATCTCTTTCTCTGTCTCTTTTTTCTTTCTCACTTTCCCTTTCTCTTTTTTCCTCTTTCTCTTCCTTCTTTTCTCTCTCCTTTTTCTTCTTTCTCTCCCTTTCTCTTTCTTATTTCTCTTTCTTTATCTCTCTCTCTGTCTCTAGCTGTCTCTTTTTGTCTGCTTTCTTTCCTTCCTTCCTCTTCCCTTCTTTTTTTTAGACTGGGTCTCCCTATCTCACTTAGATCAGAAGTACAATAGCTCCTCAATAATGATCCCAATTCTGATTTGCACAGAAGTTTTAACCTGCTTCTTTTTTCTGACCTGGGATGGTTTGCCCCTCCTTAGGTATTCCAGTGGCCCTCCACTCCTAGTAGCTCCCCATATTTGTGCTGAACTTGGTGCAGACACCCAACCTGCTTTAGCCCTACTCTAGCTCACACCTCCAGAACTGTTGACCCACCAGCCTAGTTTTTCTTTAATAGGAGGGATTACAGGTGCATGCTACAATGTTCTGTCCAAGCTTTCTTTAAAAGGTTTTACCCTTTACTACTTCTCTTCTGTATGAGATGATAATAATTCTATCATAGGTCTCCATAGTGCTGTAAATTAATTTGTATTCTAAGCCAGCATTGCTTTTGGCCACCAATTCTCTCCACTTGACAAGTTGAGTAAAATATTTTCCTTATATAAAGCTTAAATTTGCCTCAATGGCCAGACCATTAGAGAAAAGAAGTAACCTAAAGGGAAAGAACACTAAAAATTCCCGAGAGGTCTTTGTGCAGGAGAGGGCAGTGAGAAAAGAGATGCAAATGCAGATACAGAGGTGCCAGGTGACACCTGAATGTGGACAGAGGCCTAAGCAGAACCACCAACATCAATGAGAGAGAGACAGAAGGGGAGAGATGTTTATAGTCTTGGCCAGAAATAGTAGGAGACCAGAGACCTCCAGTCATACTGTGGACTAAGGTCCACAGGCTGCATTCCTTGTACAGCATCAAAAGAAAAGAACTGGAATAGCAGAGAGCAATATTCCCAGAAGAGCAACCTGGACCTATCCCTTCATTGGTACCCTGAGTCATGGGAACTGTATAGGGTCCAGAAGTAAAGTGGCACTTGACAGAGGAGGAAAAATGATTTCCCCAAAAAAGAAATTAGAATTTTTCTGGCTGTGGAGAGCTCATGTTCAAATCTCCTCTGCTTTTCTTTTTCATATTAACTAAGACCTATTCCTTATTTGGGATCTCGTTAGCCTGAATGCTTACAGAGGAGCTAAAGGTCCTTAGAGAAATATGAGACAAATTCTGATGTTCCTCGGAGAAAATAAGCTGCAAACACTATTGAGAGGTCCTTGAGGGAAAAATCTGTTTACAGTGAAAGGAATTAGGATCCAACCGATTTCTATTACCTACTTAATTATGTAAATCAGAATTTAAAACAAATTCACCAAGCTCTCCTAATACATAAATATATGTATATATAAATTATCTTAAGAAAATTAATAGTTAGCAGCAGTGATACTTTGAAATTTTGCCATTGCTTTCATCCAAAGTTAGTTTCCTTAATGGAGACAGAATGAAATAATGATGATAACTAGTTTTATATAGTGCCTTAGAGTTTTCTAATTATCTCATTTGATCCTTACCACAACCCTGCGAAATAGATACTATTATCTTATAAATTAAGAAACTGAGGCAGAGAGAGGTTAAGTGACCTCACCAGGGGACACAGCCAATAAACATCTGTGGCCAAATTTGGACTCAAATCTAGTGGAGAGCATTGGACTGGGACCAAAGGAGACTTGAGTTCAAATTCAACCTTAGACCAAGTCATTTCAGTCTAGGCCTCAGTTTTCTGATCTATAAAATGAGGATACTACTATTACAATTACTACTACTGACTGTAGTACCTCACTCACAGGTTATTGTAGGGCCCAAATGTGATCATAGGGACACCTGGGTGGTATAATATGATACATTAAGCATAGTAGACATTTAATAGATGTAGATGACAGGTTGGTTACAGGAAGCATGGGCTGATAATTACATAGTCACCTAGCTAGACAGAACTTGAGAAGTTGTCTAAGCAGAATTGTTTTTATAAATGAGGAGATCAAGGCCTTGAGCAACAGATTGAATTTGAGGGGGTAAGAGATAGTGAGGAATCTAGGATGATTCCTAGATTGGGAGCCTATGGGAATGGGAGGATGATATTGCCTTCCATTGGAATAGGGAAGATGGGAGGGTTGAGGGAGAAAGATAATGAGTTCTGATTTGGAGATAGTGAATTTAAGATGTCTACCGGACATCCAGTTAGAGATGTTCGAAAGGCAGTCAGAGATATGAGATGGGAGGCCCCAGAGAGGTTGAGGCAAGCTAAGGAGATTTGAGAATCGTGAGCATAAAGATGATAATTGAATCCATGGAAGCGGATAAGGTCACCAACTGAAGTAGTATAGAAAGAAAAAGAGAGGAGGGCCAGAGAAAAGTGTTGGGGTTATCTATGGTTTAGGAAGTGTTATCTGGAAGAGGATCCAGCAAGTGGTCAGCTAGGTAAGAAGAGAACCAGGAAAGAAGGGAGTCCTGAAAACTAGAGAGAGGAGAATATCAAGGAGAAGAGGGGTCAAAGACTGAAGAGAGGTCAAGGGAAGCGAGGATAGAGAAGGGGCCTCTGGATTGGGCAATTAAGAGATTATTGGTAACTGAAGAGAGCCCTGCATTTGAGTGCATCATGTTGAGGGGTAGAGTTAAGGTCCAAGGGTCACAGAATCTAAGTTGGTATCCATGTGCCAACCTCTGGGTCTTCACTTCTTCCTTTAGATGGACAATCCAGTTTTAAATCTATGGCCCTGTGGAAAGGCCCTCAGAGGTCAACCCAGACCCTTTAAAATATCTCTGACAGGTAGCCATCCAAACTTTATTTGAAGGCCTCCAATTCAGTCTGTCTTCACCTGGAAACATCAATGGAGTTCCACCCTCCTCCCCTACCCCCAACCTGGCAGAATTGGTCAGTCGTTAAGCATTTATTAACACCTGCTATTTTCCAGGTAATGTGGTAAGTGCTTGGATACAAAAAAAGTCATAAAACAGATCGCAATCTAATCGGGGAGACCACATGCAAACAAACACATACGAAGAAGCTATGTACAACAGGATAAATAGGAAATAATTAAGAGAAGGGAGGTATTAGGATTAGGAAGGATTGGGAAAAGCTTTCTTTAGAAGGAATGTACATTCTGCTAGAATTTCAGTGCCAGGAAAATCTCTCAGAAAGACCTTCAGAAGAAGATAATATGGAGACAGGAGGCACATGACCCAGAACACCAGACCATAACAAGAGATAGGAGACCTCCCCCCATCGCTCTGGTGATGCAGCAGCCAGATATTAAAATACACACTGGATCCGGTTGAAAATAATTGTGCATATATGTGAGTGGGTGGGTGAGTGTGTGTGTATATGTGTATGTGTGTGTGTGTGTGTGCTGCTTTGTTGCGATGTAAGGTAATTGAAAGGCAGATGTCAGGGGATCCAGTGAAAAGAAGGGACAATCTCTTGGTATCCCAAAGAGAGAACTTACACAAATAGGAAAAGCAAAAACAAAGCATTAGACTTGAAGATCGTTTGAGCTACATTTCTCTCATTTCTCTGGCCTTGACTGTTAGTTTTGCTTTTATCTTTAATAAGTTTCACTAATGCCCTTGGCTTTTTTTTTTTTTACATCATGGTCATTTCTGGAAGTGACTTCCCTCCCCCACCTCCAAGCTGAGCTTTCCCTCCCCATGGTAGCATAGAAGGTCCTTGAGGGAGGGACTGTCTCACCTTTGGCTTTGAATCCCCAGCACTAGTTCACTACCTGGCATAGTGCTTGTTTACAGACTAACTGACTGACCATGACAAAGAAAAGTCATTCATCCATAACACCTATCCCCAGGCACCACACCTGCTGGAGACCAGTCTGGAGGGGGCTCCTTGGAGAACTTCTTTGGAACAGACAACGTGAGTTTAAAGTTTGCAAAGCGTTTTATATATGGTGTCTCAATTTTATCTTCACAACCACCCTGGGAGGTAGGTGCTGTTGATATTCCCATTTTATAGATGAGGACACTGAGGCTTAGGGAGAGTAAATGACTTGCCCCACTGAGAAATCTGAGGACAGATTTGAGTTCAGGTCTTCCTGACTCTACTGAGTTAACCAGCTAAAGTGTAATATGTGTCTGCAAAGATTTTCCTGGGGGAAAGGAGTGTGCTGCCTGAGCAGTGACTTGACTGGTATAAGGAATGCAAACTACAACCAGGATGAGGTGAAAGACTTCAGAACACTGACAGGAGGCTGCTTCTGGGGAAGATGGCCCTGAGTGCGTGGCAGGGAGAGTGAGGTAGATCAAGGAACTAGCTTACCCCAGCCCACTGTCTGCTGACTGGTGATTAGAATGAATCATTTTTATAAACTGGATGCTAAGTTCTATTGTTTCTAGCTGCTGAAGAACAACACTTGTGATTTCTATGTGTGACCACTTCCTACTGATGATGAATATAGAAAAAGGTGTTCAGCTGCTACTTTTCTTAGGATGGAATTTCAGTAAATACTTCTATTTTAAGTTTTCTGGGACCTTTGGCTTATTGTTAAAGATAAACACATTGGTTGGGGCTCAGGAACCATGATTTTAGAGATGTTGATCTGCAAAGTACCTTGAATCTGGAGCAGTCATCTTTGAGTAGCCCAGTAAGAACAGGAAATTCCAAGAAATCCAAGCTGTCAATAGTCGTATGGGAAAAGGCTGTAAAACACTAATAATTAGAGAAACGCAAATTAAAATAACTTTGAGGCACCACTTCATAACCATCAGATTGGCTAAGATGACAAAAAGGGAACAAGACACATGCTGGAGAGACAGTGGGAAAACAGGTATACTAATGGAACTGTTGGTCCAGCCATTCTGGAAAGCAATTTGGAATGATGCTCAAAAAGCTATCAGATTGTATCTACTGTTTGATATTGCCTGTATGACCCAAAGAGATAAAAGAAATGAGGAAAAGGACTCATATGTACAAAAATATTTATAACAGCTCTTTTTGTGGTGGCAAAGAACTGGAAATTGAGGGGATGTTGTGTGTTCATCCTTCGTTGCCAAAGAAGACCATGCCATCAGAGAAATGATGACATGCCTTGCACTTGACTTTGTTTTGAGTGAGGGAGGGCTGTGCAGGTCAGCAGCCTCACTTCTCCTCCAGAGTCTTCTGCATCCAGTGACCAGATATTCATTAGGATGACTGGGAGATGACCCAGGATGAGGATTGGGGTTGTGACTTGCCCAAGGTCACACAGCTTATGAGTGTCAAGTGTCTGAGGTGAGATTTGAACTCAGGTCCTCCTGACTCCTGCACTGGTGCTCTATCCACTGCACCACCTAGCTGCTGTGTGTGTATATATATGTAATATATATAATATGATATAATCTATAATATAGATTATTATTATTTATATATCATATATACATATGATATATAAATTATGTAATTTATGTATACATATATATGTACACACATATACATATCCTGTCTTCCAGGCCCTCATGGCTTTTGTTTGCTGCCTGTCTGTATATATGGGCATCACACAACAAAACTTTCTTTGCCCTTCCCTATCAGTGTAACAGAACACTCAATATGGAGATGGAGGACCAAGATTACAATTTCAGCTTTGCTACTACCCTGTACGACCTTAGCCAACATCCTTCCCCATTAGGAACCTGCTTTTTCCCCTGTAAAATAAGAAGAGGGTTGAGAGTTTTGATTAAACAATCTCAAAGGTCTCTTTTAGCATTAAATCTCAGGCTCAGTAGAGTTGAGTCACCTAACCCCACAGCTGCTCTGACCCTCTGGTTTTGTGTGTTCTGCCTCTCCCAGTTTAGCTTCTGGCCCAGGTCCTTCAACCTGATGCTACATGTTACACAGTGATACATGTTAATCAATTGGAGAATGGCTGAACAAGCTATGGTATATGAATGTGATGGCATACTATTGTGTCACAAGCAATTATAAAGAAGAAGGCTTCTGAAAGAGCTGGAAAGATTTTATGAACTGATGCAAAGTGAAGTAAGCAGAACCAAGAGAATAATTTATACAGTAACAACAAGATCATCAGTTTTGGAAGACTTAGTAATTCTAATTAACACAATGACCAATCACCTTGCCAAAGGACTCATGATGAAAAGGGCTATTTACCTCCAAATAGATACCAATGAACTCTGAATGAGATTGCAATGCATTTTCTTCTTTCTTTCTTTTTTTGCAGAAAATTATTTTGCATGGCTATACATATTTGTAATGGGTTTATTTTTCTTGCCTTCTCAAGGGTTGAATGAGGGGGAAAGGGAGGAAGAGAATTTAGAAATGAAAATAAAATAATACTGAATTTTTAAAAATTATTTTTTAAAAGAGAGTATGTTACATCATGCGTATTATCTATGTGGACACACATAGAGGTCTAGTACTTCCATTACCCTCTAAACATATTTGCTAGGGACAAAGCATCTCATCCTGCCCTAGGTATAGCTGTATGTAAACAATAATAACAAGTATTTATTAAGCATTTACTATATGCCAAGCACATACTAAGGTCTAAGGATACAAATACCAAAGATAGCTCCTACCCTCAAGGAGCTTGTAGTCTGATGACAGTTGTTGTTCAGTTGTGTCTGACTCTTGGTGACCCCATCTGGGATTTTCTTGGCAAAGATCCTGGAGTGACTTGCCATATCCTTCTCCAGCTCATTTTGCAGACAAGGAAACTGAGGCAAATAGTGTTAAGTGACTTGCCCAGGGTCACACAGCTAGTAAGTGTCTGAGGTCAGATGTAAATGATGAGTCTTCCTGATTCCAAGCCCAGCACTCTATCCACTGCACCACCCAGATGCCAGATTGAATGTAGTTGTTATTAAATCAAAGTTTGTGAAATTGAATTGCATCAAATCATTCTGAGATGGCAAGAGAGGGGGAAGAGGAACAACTTTCATTTTTTCTCTCTCATGAAAACAATAGCTCCCTAACAAATTGAACCATAACTCTACTATCATCACCCCTTTGGGATTTTCAGGGGAGACACGAGGAGAACTGAAGAGAAAAGGAGACACCAGAGTAGCTTACCTGAAGTAAAGAATGTTGGGTTCTGGCACTGGCCCACCTCTTGACCTTGAACAAATCTTATCTCTCTGAGACTTAGCTTCCTCATCTGTCAAATTGACACTCATAAGAGCAAAGAACATTTCCCAAGGGATCCATTAGGGTGAAGAAGACAGGAGAGCATGCCACATGAGGACCGTTGAAGGAACTGGAGCACACAGAATCAAAGATGCACATTTGAAGTGATTTCTTAGGGAAGTTCTGCCAGAGGGCAGAACTGGGAAATGATGGCAAAAGGTTGCCAAGAAGCTAAGTTAGGCTCAACCTAAGTAAAAAATTCTAACAAATCAAGTTTGGCAAAAGTAGAAGGTGCTTCCCAAGGGGGCACTGGGAAGACCTAACCTCTATTATTGGAGGTCTTCTTCTAGAGGCTGCATGGGATGGAAAAGAAGGTCCTTCTGGTACAGGTTAGATTAGATGCCCACTGAGGTACCTTCCATTTCTGAGATTTTAGTGTTTCAGAGAATCTTCCCACTTTCGGAGCCTCAGTTTTCTCATCTGCAAAATGAGTGTAATAAGACCTATCATATTACACTGGACTCTACCTGGCAGTTAGAATCCCAGATTTGGAATCAGGAAGACTTGAGCTTTCTAGCTTCATGATTATGGGGAGTGGAAAGAACCCTGGTTCTGGAGCCAGAGGTCTTCCTTTCAAATCCTACCTCTGACACTTACTACCTGAATGACCTTAGGCAAGTCAATCTCATTTTCTTCAGTTTTCTCATTTATAAAATGAGGGGGTCAGGATAGATGGCTTTTGAGGTCATTTCCAGCTGTATGCTTTATTTTTTGCCTCAGTTTCCTAATATTTAAAAGAGGAACAATAATACTGAGGGGGAAAAGGGAATAAGCATTTATAGAATACCTACTAAGTGCCGGGTACTGTGCTACATGTTTTATAAATATTATCTCATTTGGTCCTTGAAACAGCCTTGGGAGGTAGGAACTGTTATTAGCCTGATTTTTTTTAAAAAAAATTATTTTGTTATGTTTTCATTTTCATATTAGTTGTGTTGTAAAGAAGAATTAGAACCAATGGGAAGACCCATAAGAAAGAACAGAAAAAGAGAGAAAACAGTCTACTTCAATCTGCATTCAGACTCCATAGTTCTTTTTTTTGGATGTGGATAGCGTTTTCTATCATGAGCCTTTTGAAGTTGTCTTAGATCCTTGTATCTATCAAAGTCAGTCATCAAACAATGTTGCTGTTACTGTATACAGTGTTCTCCGGGTTCTGCTCACTTCACTTAGCATCAATTCATATAAGTCTTTCTAAGCTTTTCTGAGGTCTGCCTGATCATCATTTCTTATAGTACAATAGTATTCCATTACATTCATATAGCACAACTTGTTCAGTCATTCCCCAATTGATTATTAGCCTCATTTTACCATTGAGGTTACTGAGGTAGGCTGAGGTTACATGACTTGCCCAGGATCACACAGCTGGTAAGTGTAGTTAAATTTGAACTCAGGTCTTCCTAACACCTGTCCCAGAGCTCTAACCACCACACCACCTTGCTTTGGAGCCTCTGATTTTAAATCCATTTCTCTTTCTACCCTTCCATGCTTCCTGTTCTTGGACCAATTATTTAACTTCTTGCTGCCTCCATGTTAGTACGTGTTCACTTAACTAAGCCCTGGTTCAGAATGCAGACATCATGCTCCTGATAGATGGATGATGGACAAGAAAACCTGGACAGTCCATCCCCCCTATTCACTCTCCTTCCTTCCAAAGACAGACTGCTCAGGCTTCCAAAGTCCATAACTCAAGCCATGGACTTCCTACCTACAAAAATTTTCACCAGGGGTTATCAGAAAGCTGCTGATCCCTGGTTTCTCTGGGTTGGGAGGAAGGAAAGGGACATGAAAAAAGATCGTAGTCATGGACTGAATCATACCATGCAGGTGTGACCACAGGGGCAGGGAAGAGAATGCTGTAATGGAAAGGGCATGGTACTTAGAACTAGAGCATGTAGGTTCAAATCCCTATATAAGTGACCTTGGGAAAGTCATTTCCTCACCTCTCCCAGCCTCAGTTGCCTCTTCTGTAAAATGAGGGCTAAGATGACCTCTGAGGACTTTCCCAGCTTTATATCCACCAGCCTGAGTTGTGAGTGATGGCTTAAGCACCAGGACATCTGAATGGCTTTGAGCAAGCCAAAGCTGTTAGCCATTAGGAAGACAGGGGATTCCTTCAATCAGTGAACATCCCAGTGTCTCTCAAAGGAGTTGGATTAATCTCATCAACTGCCTAGTTCAATTTCCTTCATTTTATAGACAGGGAAACTGAGGCCCAAGGTCACCAGAGAAGACAGGATTCAATCCCAGTTTCTCTCATGTCAGAGTCAGTACACTTCCCATTATGCCATACTGTCCATGCTCCTACAATTAGAAATTAGAAAGTCTCAGGGCTTTGGATCTTCCTATTTCTAAATCCATTTCCTCTTTTTACCTACTCATGCTTCCTGTCTTTAGCCCAATTATTTAATTTTTTGAGCCTCAATTTCCTTGTCTGGAAAAAGTAGGGGTCAACTAAATGACCTCTAATGTCCCTTCCAGCTTTAAATCTATCACCCCTTAATCAGAGCCGTGTGAGCCCGGGGAAGTCACATCCCATTTCCAGGACTCAGTTTCCTCTTCTTTATAAAGAGGGGGCTAATCTGTAAAATCCATGATTCTCTGATCCTTGGGAGTTTTACAAGTAAAGACAAACCTCTCCCTTTGAACCAAGAGGTCCTGGCTTTGAGCCTAACCCCCTGGAAGGTGTGGTCTTGCTCTGGGCAGACTGCGATGAGTCAGCTGATTGGAGTCCAGAGATGGCAGTCCTTTCAGGAGGCAGTAGCCTCTTCTTGAGCTCTGAGCCCTGAAGGGAAGGAGCTGGGCCGAGTAGGAGGGACAAAAGAGGGCCTGGCAGAGTGGGGGGCAGGAGGTTCTATGTCCCCCAAGCTAAACATCAGAGGACAAATCTGCCAGGTTTGAGAAAGCCAGAGAATAGGAACGGAAACCCCCCCTAATTATAGCCAGTGGCAGCCAAAACCACTTGAAAGGAGAAAGGTTCCTGCTGGTTACAGAGATTTTGTAATTTGGAAATGTTGGTATTAATTAGCCAATTAGGTACTCAGAGTCCCTGGAAAGGTCTGGGAGGCTTGACCTGTGTCTTCAGCGGCAGGGAAACAGAAGGACCAAAGGATGGAGTCCAGGGAGGGCATGGGGGTGGAGTGGGGGGGTGGGGGGGCAGGAGGTGAGAGGTATCCTCAGAGAAAGTTCAAGCTGCAGGGGTACCTCGGCCAAATCCAGACCTGGCATGCCTGCTCCTGTTTCCACTGAGAACAAGCCGCCTTGCAAACGGGGGCCAGATTTCAAGTGTGGAGTGCTGAGTCTGCCTGCTCACCCAGGCTGTTACTCCCAAGAGTCTCTAGTTCTGTTCTGACATAAGCCTCTCCCTCTACCCTGACCCAGGCACCAGTGCCTGCCCTGAGCCAGGGTGCCAGGATGCCAAGGCAGGGTGGGCTTGAAAGATGACCTCTGTAGAGGGAGAGAGAAGTCACTGCCTGAGGCTTTAGAGCAGCTCGAAACCTGTTTTACTCCTCTTTTAATATTGCTGCCCCTTCCCAATGACTGCCTTCCCTTCCCCCTCCCTCCCATCCTTAGTGGAGCTTTCCCTTATAATAAAACAGCATAAATTAGAATGTGGGCCTGGGCTGACAAGGCATGCCTCCCTCTGCCTCTGGGCCTCAGTTTCCAATAGATAAAATGCTGGACTTGGTATCAGAAAAATCTGAGTTTAAATCCAGACTCAGAAACTTACTAGCGGTGTGACCCTGGGCAAGTCACTTAACTTCTGTTTGCCTCAGTTTCCTCATCTGCAAAATGAGCTGGAGAAAGAAATGGCAAACCACTCCAGTATCTTTGCCAAGAAAACCCCAGATGGAGTCACAAAGAGTCAGTCTGAACAACAAGCTCTAATCATCATCCTCGCGGTGAATCATTATTACCTCTCTTCTGAGTTTGGGGAGGGACTTTTCAATCTCAGTCTTCTGAAGTTGTGATTAATAGATGTCTACCTCCCACCCTCTGAATAGATCCTACCCTTGTAACAAAGGAGCACAAGACAAAATCCATGCATTCACCATGTCTGTCACGTCTGGCAACAATTGCCTCTTTCCACACCTGTAGCCCAATGACTCTCCTTCATACAAGACTCCCCAAGCTTCTCTGTATTCTTCCTCTTTGTAGTTTCTTGGATGCATCATCCCATCGCCTTCACGTCCAGGCGATGTGATGGGCCATTCCCTAGTCGAGGGGCACCCAAGTCTCCTTCCCTTTCTTTGCTAGTCTCTTTACCACTGGTTTGAGCCCTAGTTTCACACGTATGCATTGACTTAACTCCAGCCAACTTCTGCCTTGCAGGCTGTTTCCAGAGTCCACACTCAGGTTGCCAGCCTTGAAGGATGCCAGGCACAGTCTTCACGCCCTTGGACTTGCTCCAACAAAGAGGCTGAGAATCATTGTCACTGGGAGCCATGGGGGAGAAAGCAGCAAGCAGATCTTGCTCGGCCTTCTGGGGGTCTCTTCTCCAGCTTTGTTTCCTCCCCCATCTCCCTCCCACACATTGCATCATAGATGTTTACTGAGTGCCTGTCATTGGCCTAACCCTAGCTGTAGTGGAGAGAAAGATGAATGAATGAGAATTTATTTAGAGCTTACCATATATGAAAAGCATTTAGAGATAGGATGTCAATTTGGAACCAGAAAGAACCTTAGTTTGGCAAGTCCCCTTCATTTTAAAGAGGAGGATGCTGAGAGGTCCAGAGAGATTCAAGGATTTGCCCAATCCAATCCAATAAGCACTCATGAAGTACCTACTACCTGCAGTGCTCTGGGGGTACAAAGACAAAACAAAGCAAAACAAAATCCCAGTCCCCCCCCCTCAGGACACTTACATTCAACCAGAGGGAGGGGTGTAGATGGGACATATCCACAGAAAAGTCCATATGTGATCATTTGAAGAAGGAGAGAGCATTCACAGCTTGGAGAATCAAAGAGTGCTTTCTTGTGGGAGACAGCACAGGTGCTGAGATTCCAGAATGTGAAAATGAGGAGAGAGGGCATTTCAGGCAGGGGAGCTGACCTGTACAAATGCCCAGAGGCAAGAGATGAGGGGGAAGGGTTGAGTTCAGGGAATAGCCCCTTTGCCCAAAGTCACACAAGTGGCAAAGCTGGAATTTGAATCCAAGTTCTCTCACATCAACTTTAGTGCTATAACCACTGATCCATGCTACCCACCACCTCGGAGGTCACCTAAAAAGAACATGTGATGTTTCCACAACATTTTAAGGTGCATTGAGCCCCCTTGGCTCACTATCTCTCCACCACTCAGTTCTATTTCCTCTCTTCCCTATTTTGACCCATTGGCAAACCAGTCCAACTTGTCACTGTCCACCTTTCTTGAGTCCCTCAATCTCCTATCCTATCACCAATCTTGCTCTGCCGAGCCTTTGCCTGAGATCACTTTCATAATCTACTGCCTTCCAGTCTACCCCTGGCAGCTAATGGGCATAGACCAACAGCCCTGGAGTCCAAAGACCTGAGTTCAAACTAAACCTCAGATACTAGCTATCTGGCTTTGATCAAGTCACTTAACCCCTGTCTGCCTCAGTTTCCTCATCTGTAAAATGGGGCTCATAATAATATATCTACCTCCCAAGATTGTTGTAAGGACCATCATTGTAAAGCATTAGCACAGTGTCTGGCACATAGTGGGTCCAATTTAAGTACTATGTTTATTATTATTGTTGTTTGCCTCTGAATAAAGCTGGAGAAAATTACAAAATCATGCTGAGTCCACTACAAATGGGTACTATATAAACTCAATTGGTAGCTAGGTAGTATAGTGGATAATGGAGAGGCCTGGAGTCAGGAAGATCGGAGTTCAAAACTGGTCTCAGATACTTACTAGCTATGCGATCCTGGGCAAGTCACTTGACCCTGTTTACCTCAGTTTCCTCATGTGCAAAATGAGCTGGAGGAGGAAATGACAAACCACTCTAGTATCTCTGCCAAAAAAATCCCCCGACGGGGTCATGAAGAGTCAGACAGGACTGAAAGGTCTGAATATAACACAATGACAGATCTCCATTGGGCCCTCTGCGTGAAGGTAATCCTGCTATGACTCCCTAATCAGCTTCCCACAGCAGCTTTTCCAAAAACTTTCCTTTCTTCTGAAGCTTCCCATAGCACCCCTTTCCTCTTAGCCAAGAACCTTGCCTCATATTTTATAGAAAAAAAAATGGAGGCCCCTCTCGATGACTCCCTCTTCCTCCTCATCCCAGATCACTCAGACAACTGGCTCAAAAGGCAGCAATGCTGTCTGCTACAATCTTCACTTTCGTGAGGAGACACTTCTCTTTGACGAGGCAAACCCCCAGTCTGGCCCAGATGAACGATCCCATTCCATCATCTTCTCTATCAGACTGCCCCCCAATGTCTCCCTTCTCTTATTCATCTTCAATTTTGCCCTACCAGCTGCTTTCCTGCTGCCTAGAAATATGCCCATCTACCCCCAAAACCTCTCTCCTGATCCATTCGTTGCTACCGGCCATTGTCCCAAGTCTCCCCTTTCTTTTGTGGCTATACTCCTTAAGAAGGCTGTCCATAATCCACACCTTTCACCTTCTTCAGTCTCTATGGTCTGCTTCCAACTTCATTGTTCCATCTCAACTACTCTCTCCAGTTCCCAGTGATCTCAACGGACAAAACCAATGGCCTTTCCTCAGTTTCTATCCCTGTTGACCTCTACAGAATTGGACTCTATCACTCATACTCTCTTCTTTCTAGGTTTCCATGATACCTCTCTCTCCTGGTTATCCTCTCACCTCTCTGACCTCTCTTTCTCTGCCTCTTTTGCTGCGTCCTCCTCCAGGTTATGCCCACTAACAGTAGGTGTTCCTCAGGGCTCTATCCTGGCCCCTCTGCTCTTCTTCCTCTAGACTATTTCCCTTGGTGACCTCATCAACTCACATGGATTTAATTATCATCGCTATGCTGATGATTCCCAGATGGACTTATTCAGCCCTAATCTCTCTTTTAACCTCCAGTCTCACATCTTTGAAAACCATTGGGTATCTTGATTTTGATGTCCCAAAGGCATCTTAAACTCAACATGTCCAAAACTCAACTAATTATCTTTCCAGTCCCCCTCCATATCTCTTTTCCTCCTAATTTCCTTTTTAAATAGTTTTATTTATTTTTAGATTTTGACATTCATCTCCACAAAATTTTGAGTTCCAACTTTTCTCCCCATCTCTCCCCCCTCCCCACCCCATAACACCTTTCATTCTGATTACCCCTTCCCTCAATGTGCCCTCCCTTCTATCACATCCCACCCTTCCCTTATCCCCATCTTCTCTCTTTTCTTGTAGGGCAAGATTCTATACCCCATTACCTGTATCTCTTATTTTCTGGTTATATGCAATAATAATTCTCAACATTTGTTTCTAATACTTTGAATTCCAACTTCTCTCCCTCCCTCCCCACCCATCCCTACTGAGAAGGCAAGCAATTCAATACAGGCTATATATGTATTGTTTTGCAAAAGGTTTCCATAATAGTCATGTTGTGTAAGACTAATATATTGCCCTTCATCCTACCCTGTCCCCCCTTTTTTTCTATTCTCTCATTTGACCTTGTCCCTTCCCAAAACTGTTTACTTCTAATTACTGCCTTCTCTCATTTGCCCTCCCTTCTATCATCCCCCTCACCCCACTTGTCTCCTTCTCCCCTACTTTCCTGTAGTAGGTAATTTCATACCAAATTTAGTGAGCATGTTATTCCCTCCTTAAGCCATATGTGAAGAAAGTTTCACTTTTCCCCTCTTACCTCCTCCCTTTTCTTCTCCATTGAAAAAGATTTTTCTTATCTCTTTTATGAGTGATAGCCTGCCCCATTCCATTTCTCCTTTTCTCCTCCCAATATTTTCCTCTCTCACCCCTTAATTTTATTTTGTTTTTTTATGGATATCATCTCTTCTGATTCAACTCAACCTGTACTCTCTGTCTATATGTGTGTGGGGGGTGGGGGGTGGGGGGTGGGTGTGTCTGTATAATCCCTCCACCTACCCAAATACTGAGAAAAGTCTCAAAAGTTACAAATATTATCTTTCCATGTAGGAATGTAAACAGTTCAGCTTTAGAAAGTCCTTTATGATTTCTCTATCCTGTTTACCTGTTCATGCTTCTCTTGATTCTTGTGTTTGAAAGTCAAATTTTCTATTCAGTTCTGGTCTTTTCATCATGAATGCTTGAAAGTCCTCTATATCATTGAATCATTATTTTTTCCCTTGAAGTATTATACTCAGTTTTGCTGGGTAGGTGATTCTTGGTTTTGACCCCAGTTCCTTTGACTTCTGGAGTATCTTATTCCAAGCCCTTCAATCCCTTAATGTAGAAGCTGCCAAAT
This sequence comes from Notamacropus eugenii, assembly GCF_028372415.1. Classification (NCBI taxonomy): domain Eukaryota; kingdom Metazoa; phylum Chordata; class Mammalia; order Diprotodontia; family Macropodidae; genus Notamacropus; species Notamacropus eugenii. The sequence continues at coordinate 48,446,721 of NC_092876.1, forward strand.
TCTGTGTTATCCTGATTGTATTTCCACAATACTTGAATTGTTTCTTTCTAGCTGGGAACTCTGAAATTTGGTCACAATATTCCTAGGGGTTTCTCTTTTCGGATCTCTTTCAGGAGGTGATCAGTGGATTATTTCAATATTTACTTTGCCCTCTGGTTCTAGAATATCGGGATAGTTTTCCTTGATAATTTCATGAAAGATAATGTCTAGGCTCTTTTTTTGATCATGGCTTTCAGGTAGTCTCATAATTTTTAACCTGTCTCTCCTGAATCTATTTTCCAGGTCAGTTGTTTTTCCCATGAGATGTTTCACATTATCTTCTATTTTTTTAATTTTTTGGTTTTGTTTTGTAACTTCTTGGTTTATCATATAGTCATTAACTTCCCTGAACTATACTCTCATTTTTAAAGAACTATTTTGTTCAGTGAGCTTTTGAACCTCCTTTTCCATTTGGCTAATTTTGCTTTTTAAAGCCTTCTTCTCCTCATTGGCTTTTTGGACTTCTTTTGCCAATTGAGTTAGCCTATTTTTAAAGGTGTTGTTTTCCTCAGCTTTTTTTTGTTTCTCCTTTATCAAGCTACTGACTCACTTTTCAAGCTCTTCTATGGCCTGAGAGCATTTCATATTCATTTTGGAGGTACTGGAGGCAGAAGCCTTGACTTCCTCTGACAGTATGCATTGTTCTTCCTCATCTGAAAGGATGGAAGGAGATACCTGTTCACCAAGAAAGCAACCATCTATGGCCTTATTTTTTCCCTTTTTTTGGGCATTTTCCCAGCCAGTCACTTGACTTCTGAATCCTTTCTCAAGAAGAGAGTCCTAATGTTCCTCCTCCCCCAGGACCATGCTCAGGACTGAGATTCAGCTTAGCTGCTCTATTCCCCTGGGGCTTTATGTGGGGGCAGGGATGCCACTGAAGGTTGAGATTCAGATCCCCTGCTCAATTTTCCCAAGGGGCTTTAAGCTGAACCCCTGGAACAATGGACCCAGGCTGCCTACCCGGCTACCGTAGCTGCCTGCCACCCACTGCTACTGCTGCCACTGCCTCTGCTGCCACCTGGGGCCAGTGCTGGGGGGACCCTGCTCCCCTCTCGCCCAGCTGGGAAAGCCCTTCCACACTGACCTTTGAAGCTTTCTTTGTCGCTTGTGGGTTGAGAGATCTGGGACCCTCCCTGCTTGGAATTCTGCTTTGGAAGCCTGTTCTGGTCCTGTTCCTCCCTGTGCTGTGTGACCAGGGGTGGGCTCCACTCTGCTCAGTGTCCCTTGGGATAGACCTTTCCTGTAGGCCTCCCAAGTAAACTTTGGCTGGAAATTTCTTTCCTTCTGTTGTTCTGTGGCTTCTGCTGCTCTAGAATTTGTTGAGAGTCATTTTTTTACATTTTTTGTGGGCTGTGGGGGAAGCGCTAGAGTATACGCATCTTTCTACTCTGCCATCTTGGCTCCATCCCCCCCTAATTTTTTTATTACTGTTAAGGGCAGCATCACAAGCTGGAAACTTAAATGTTATTCTCAAACCCCTACCCCCCCCTCTCTCTCTCCCTCTCTCTGTCTCTGTATCACTGTCTCTCTCCTTTTTCTGTCTGCCTCTCTCTGTGTCTCTCTTTCTGTCTGTCTGTCTGTCTGTCTGTCTCTCTCTCTTCTTTAAGTCATCAAGAAGAGACTGGACATCTTCTCATTGGACCTGTTATAGTAAGAATTCCCTTAATGTATGGGTTGGAAGAGTTGGTCATCAAGGTCCATTCCAACACTAAAATTCCATCCCCTCTAGCTTTAGATCTATAAACCCAACATAATTCCAGGCACCTAGAAGCCCTTTGGTAAATATTTGTTGATTAAATGATTAAGTGATCCTAAGATTCTCTCCCAGGGCCTCAGCCTTTTGGAAGTGTGGGCCTAGTTGCAGGGAAGTCTCACCTCCTCCATCACCCCCACCATCCAAGTTCAGGTAAATCAGTCTATCTCCCCAGACATCAGCTTTCACATCAGTCACATAAGGCTGGATCTCCAAGATGACCTCCAAGGTCTCTTCCAGGCCTAACTCATAGGAACCTAGATGAACTAGAGGGGACTTCAGGGACCATCTAATCCAGACCTTCATTTTACAGATAAAGAAACTGAGACCCAGGGGAAGGGAGTGACCAGCCCCAAATAAGTAAATGGCAGAGATGAGATTTGAACTCAGGTCCCATGACACAAGCTAAGATCAGTGAAAAACTTCAGCCCTCTTTCTATACCTTCCTCTTCCTATTCCTCCTCCTCTTCCTTTTTCTTCCTCCTTCAGCGTTCAGAGGGAGGACACTATAAGTGAACTCAAGTGGTTGGGAAAGGTTTTAACTCAACAATAAGTGGAGAAAAATTTAATTTTCATGTTGCAGGATGTGTAGGACTTAGATACTGGGGAAGAAAGAGATTGGGATGGACAAGGCAAGGTCAGGAGAATTTTTAATCTCTTGAGGGCAGGGACTGGTGTGTTTTGAGGAGTTTTTATCTTTGAGTCCTAAATATATAACACAGAATGGCCCGGAATAAGTGCTTAATAAACAAATATTTGTTGGATTGAAGGGGTAGATACCCACAAGGCAGAGACAAAACTTTTCAGAGGGCAAGTACACAGGTGGAAAGGAGGATGTGGTATTTAACGTGAAGCCAGAGGGAGTTAAGACCACTAAATGGGACAAATACACCGGAAATGAAAATAGTGAAAAATAGAACTGAGGGCACCCCTGGGCAGGGCATAGAGTTAGCTGAGCTCCTGAGGAGGCACAGTCCATATACAGCCCGGGAAATGACCTTGATTTAGGAAGGCCAAGGGTAGCCACCACATCCCAGGCCATCGCCAGTCACCCTGACTTTGTCTGGTCACCGGACTTTGATGACTTTGGGACAGAGAGTTAGGCCAATGACTTTGTGCAATTCTGCCTCACTTAAATCCAGTTCTCAAGCAAGTCAAGATAGCACCCAGAGATAACAATGGTCTTCAGAAATGAAGGATAAGTAACAACGATGAGATCTACAGGCACTTCCTCAAGACAAAAGACAAACTGGGACCATTCCCTTACATCTTCTCTTTGGGACTTTGGATGATCTCAGAGGTTGTCTTGAGCCCTTCTTTACCAGACATGGCCTGCCTTTGTCCACAGTTCCTTGAGACCTGACTTTTCCACTTAATACCTGTGTGATCTCAGGTAAGTGACTTCCCCTCTCTGGGAGATGATTTGTTCTCCTGTAGATATCACGGGGATGATATCTAGTCGGTACAAGCCTCCAGTGATATCATAAGAGTAAGTGGCTCTGGGAGGCTTGATTTTACCTCTGTGATCAATAATCAATATGATATTGCTTGCCTTATCAAGGGTTAGGAGAGGAAGGGAGAAAATTTGGAACTCAAAATTTTAAAAAAGGAACATCAACATTTTGAAATGTAATTGGGAAATCTTTAATGAAACAAATAAACATATAGGACTTACCTACGTGACATTGGGCAAGTCAAGTAACTCTGTGCCCCAGTTTCCCCATCTGTGAAGCAAGAGGGTTGAACTAGATAATTATCAAGGTTTTTTCCAGTTCTACAATCTTATGATCAGTCTTATCAACAGTTCACTTCTCCAACCTGTTTCTTCATCTATCAAGTGAAAGGTTGGGATCAGATGACCTTGTGTGAGTCACTCCCCATCCCTGGGGCTCAGTTGCTTTATCTGTGTAATGAGGGGATTGGGCTGAATGACTCTCTTCCAGCCCTAACACCTTAGAATCTTCCATAGTGGTTCTCTTGTTCAGGAAGGACCCTTCAGTCTTTCCCTTTTGTTATTGTACTCCCACCCATAGACACACACACATACACACACATACACACATACACACACATGCACACACATATACACATACCCACACACACACACACACATACCCATAGATACACACGTAAACACCCATACCTATACACACATACACACACATACCTACACACACATACATACATACACACACCCATATATACACCACACACACACCTATACCCATACATATACACACACATACCCATATACACACATACATACCCATACATACACACACACACACACAAACACCCACACCCATACATATACACACACTCATATATATACCACACACACCCATACCTATATACACACACCCCCTTATACACACACACCCATACACACACATTCATACCCATACATACACACACACACACACACACACACACACATACACACAAACACCCATACCCATACACACATACACATACACAGAGAGTCCTTTCCCCTCCCTCACCCCCACTTTTAGTGGAGACCACAGCATCCTGGCCAGGCCAGGCAAAAGATGCTGTCTATCCTGGGAACAGAATGACTTCCTGTTCACGGTGCAGCCAGACATTTTAGCGGTTAGCTACTCCTGGTCTGGCTCTGCACCAGAAACCAGAGCCAGACAGCATGAAGCGAGCTCTGCCCACATGCCCCAGCACAGCAGACGCTTGCTTGCACAGTCTGGCCTTCCTCAGAGCTGCTTTGTATCTGGGCCCTTGAGGAAGGAGAGGAAGAAGGGCTTGGGCAATGGAGGGAAACATGTCCTGATTTAGTGTCCCTAGGTTCAAATATGGCCTCTGCCCTTTACTAGCTGAGTGACCTCAAATGAGGTCTGGGTCCTCCAGGCTTCAGTTTACTTGTCTGAAAATGAGAAGGCTGGGCCAGATGACCTCAAAGATCCCGTTCGGCTCTGATTCTGTGACCCCAAGATTAGAGCTTAGAGCAGGTCTTTTTAACTTAAGACCTAGTAACTCATGTTTTATTTGCTTGTTTTTGTTTCTGAATTATTTTGACAGCTACATTTCAATTGTGGCAGTTAGGTGAAGCAATAGATAGAGCTCCTGGCCTAGAGACAAGAAGACCTGAGTTCCAATTCAGTCTCACTTAAATCCATTCAAATCTAGAGTCTCTTTGTTTCCTCATCTACAAAATGAGTTGGAGAAGGAAATGGCAAACCACTGCAGTATCTTGGCCAAGAAAATCCCAAATGGGGTCACGAAGAGTCAGACACAACTGAAATGACTGAACAACAAAGTTTTTATTTAACTGGTTTCCTTTGTAATCTTATGTATTTTACTTTGTGTATTTAAAAACATGATTCTGAGAAGGGGTTCCTAAATTTCCCAAGACTGCCTGAGGGTGCACAAAAAAAGATATAAGAACTTTTGGCTTAAAGATGACCCCAGCCAAGACCCTCAGAAGAAACCGAAACCAAGGCCTAGAGCAAGGAGAGGCAGGAAGTGGCCTCCAATGCATGTCCTTCAGCTGCAAGTCTGGGGTTCCTTCCATTGCCCTCCTTCCTCTTTGTGTCAAGCAGAGACAAGTGGACATAACTGGCTTCAGGGGGTGACCAGGTATCAAATTTGAGAGGTCCTCAAATAGCACTTTCTATTGAAAGCTGGAAGGTGTTTTAGAGGTCATCTGATCCCACCCACTCATTTGACAGATGAAGAAACAGGTTGAAAAAGTGAACAGGTTGGAGACTGATCATAACTGGAAAGAACTTTGCCAATTATCTAGTCCAACTCTCTCATTTCGCAGATGGGGAAACTGAGACACGGGGTTACTTGACTTGCCCAAGGCAACAAAGGTAAGTCCCCAAGGCATCTTAAACTCAAAATGTCCAAAACTGAACATACTGTCTTCCCTACCCAGCCCCACTCCCCAGTCTCTCCTTTCTTCCTAACTTTCTTGTTACTGCTGAGGACAGAGACAGGATATGAATCACAGAATCATAAATTTTAGAGCTGGAAGACCCTTAAAGCCCACTGAACCCACAATCCCCATTTTACAAGTGAGGAAACTAAGGCAAACAGCAATGAAGTGTCACCCAACTTGTAAATGTCTGAGTTATGATTCGAATCAAGATCTTCCTGATTCCAAGTCCAGCATTCTTTCCATTAGGAAGGAATCAAGGATTTATTACACAGCTCCTATTCTTCTGGCACTTTACAGACATTATTTCACCTGATCCTCACAACATCCCTGGGAGATAGGTGCTAAGATTATCTTCATTTTACAGATAAGGAAACTGAAGCAGATAGAGATCGAGTGACTTGTCTAGGGTCATACAGTTAGCAAGTGTCTAAAACTGGATGTGAATTCAGGACTTCCAGACTCCCAGTCCCGCAGGGTATGTTATCCACAGTACCGTCTACCTGTCTCCCTACCACTCTGTCTCTAAACCCAGGTCCTTGGACTCCAGAACAGCTGTTCCTTACCCTGTAAACCCAATGACACTTTTATGTACCAGGGTCAGCATAGCCCAGAATCAGTCATCCCTCAGGGGCCAGGAGGTATGTTCCCTGCTACCAATATTCTCCACCTCACTGGGTACAGGAACAAAATTGTAGGGCGTGAAAGCAGGAAAGAAGAATAGGGAAAAAAACAGAAAGAGAGCAGTTTTATGGGTTGTGAAATGCTCCCATGGCTTGGAAATTGTTGAGGAGACCGGGATAGGACAGGATGATGGGGTGAGAACTGGATGGATTGGCTCTGATCTCGTCCTCCCTCCCCTCTGTGCCCTCAGATTCGGACAATCCTGGTGTTGCTCTGCTCCCTAAACATTTCCAGTCCCCAACAAAGGCTTCCTTTCAGAAATAACTGCCAGCCCCCCTTCAGAGGGCCTTCTCCAAAGACAGCCCAGCCAGGGACTGTCCTGTTCTCTGGTCCCTGCAGACATGGCAGTCTCAGCCCAGCAGACGGGGGGGCCTCAAAGGGCTTCCTGCCAGACAGGCACAAAACCAGACTTAGGAACACCCAAGGAGCCTGAATCTCGGCTGCTGCAAGACAAACAGCCTTTTCCAAACTGCAGAAGGCATGGCCACCCCTAGACCCTAAAGCGATGGCTCCCTTGACCACACTCCACTGCCCTGTCCCATACTGGCCAGTCTGATAGACTCACCTGACTCTGAACCTGGAGGAAGGCTTGACGAATTCACCAAAGATTTGCTCTTCTTGGCACCACTCATCCCCACCGTGTCTGGTCCTGATCTCTGCCCTTTGCTTTTGTCTCTTTGGATCCACCTTTGGATCCGCTAGCTCCCTAAGCCTCTTTTCTTCCCTTCTTCCTTCACCTCTCCTATGAAGGTCCTTGACCGTAGCAGTTCTATGCTATTCCTACTAGAGTGTAAGTTTCTTGAGGGCAGATAACACCTCAGTTTTATATTTTTATCCCCACCTACTAGTAGAGTGGGCACTCAATGGTAGTAGTGGGAGAGGGCAGGGGAGAAACTAGATTTGGGATTTCATTGGCAGAGAATGAATTGATTGCAAGGAAATTCTGTTATCTTATAGTCCCCAAGATCATTCTCAGTTCCTCTAGGCCAGGGGGTTGGGGAACCTACTGCCTCACAGCCACATGCCCTCTAGGTCCTTGAGTGCAGTGTTTTGACTGAATCCAAATGCCACAGAACAAATCCTCTTAATAAAAGTTTTACAGATATTATTTCCTTGACTTAAACAAATATTCTTCCTATACGTCACAGTTGCCCAAGAAATTCCAAGCCCAAGTAAGCAGCTAGGTGGCACAGTGTGTAGAGTGCCAGGCCTGGAATCAGGAAGATTCATCTTCCTGAGTTCAAATCCAGCCTCAGATACTAACTAGCTGTGCAACCCTGGGCAAGTCACTTAACCCTGTTTGCCTCAGTCTCTTCATCTGTAAAATGAGCGGAAGAAGGAAATGGCAAACCATTCCAGTCTAGATGCCCCTGTATCTAGGTATTGATTCCTGCCTCTCCGGATTTTGTCTCCCAGATTTCTATAGCACTCTTTTCCATCAAAGGCTGAAACGCCATTCCACATACCTGGAATGCAAGTGAACAAAGACAAAGGTCAAGGTACCAGGCCCACTTCTCAGTGAAAGAAGAGGGGAAAATCATATGATCTTGAAAGAACAAAGGCCCCCAGGTCTTCTCTCTTAGGCTGTGGTCTCTCACCTGACACCATCACTGAATGAGTCATTGAGCTCTGTGTGAATGACAGAAAAGAGAGGTGACTAAAGATGACTCAGGTCTTTGTGAAGACATCAATAGTTTGGGGTATGCCCCTACTCCAAAAAGACTCCTCCAGATCATGTGATTAGCCAGCCAGAACCAGTTACAGTTCATCTACACATGCTTCATGGTCTCTCCAAAGCATTTTCCTTAAATATCATCATTCTTTTGGGGACCATTTTTCCAGCATCCTTTACGTGGAGAGATACCATCAGGGTCTGTGCATGAACAAGACTCCCACTGTAATGAAAGAAGGAAGCTCTCCTCCTCATCCCCACTAAAAGGTGTTCTCAAAGAGGTTCTGAGAAATTAAGCAGAGCCAGTCACTCACATCTGATGTCCAAATAGCTCTCCAGAGTCCCCCTGAGATGCTCCAGGCCCTTTCTTCTCATCCTGGAGCCCGTGAGCCCCCAACAGACTCAAGTTCCTGCTCCCTCAGCACAAGTAGCCTCTGACCCACAATCCAGGCACTGGACAGGCCCTTGAAACTACCCAAAGCTGTACAGCAGTCCCTTAGACAACATCTGTAACAAGTAGAAATAACTCTAAACATGATGCATTTCATAAGGACAATGGAATCTTTCCATTTGATGGGAAGGTAAAACCACCTATGGAGGAGGATAAGCAGGGACTGTGTCTACTTTTCTTTTCATAGTCCCAGTGCCTACCACAGTGCTTTGCGCATAGTAGGTACATAATAAGTACTTTGTGGGGGAGGCTATCGGGGTTAAGTGACTTGTCCAGGGTCACATAGCTAGTAAGCATCTGAGGTTGGATTTGAACTCAGATCCTCCTGACTCCAATGCTCTATCCACAGCACCACCTAACTGCCCCAGTTAATAAGTGCTTTTTCATTCATTCTCCCCATCTCATTATTCTGTGATTCCATTCCATTTTCCTACTTCCCCTTCCCTCCCAAGTTCCTCTCCATTACTTCCACATCCTCCCACTTTCCATCCATCCATGAGGCAGACAGGGACTCCCCCTTGTATGATGCTGACTGACCACAGCAGCTCATGGTATTTCCTTACTACCCCCCACCCCCCGCACCCCCACCCCCTGCCAATGTCACAGGATAAGACCCAAACTGAGGAATACTTCCTGTTTCTAAGAAATTTGGTGAAATGAGCCCCAGGCAGTATGAATCATTTCCTCAGAGCCACTCGGGCAGACAGGGTAAGGTGGGTGGGAGTAAGGGAGAGCAGGATACCATGTGCTCAGAGCCAACAGAATAGACACAGCAAAGGGTTTGGAAAACCTCCGAAAACTTGTTCCAAACCAGAAACAGGTGTCATCCCAACGAACAGAGGAAGGAGGTCCAACATCTTTGTCTCTGTCTTCCAGGAGGTTCAAATCTGTTTCCATGTTCCATCCCCTCCACTCTGAAATTCTTGGGTAATCCAGGAAAGGGGAAAGGGATTCCAACCTTTGTACTCAGGGATGACTCTGAATCTCTTTCTTCTGGCCGTCATCCGACATGGGCCATGCTCTAAGCAGGCCCAGTTGCAATCTGGTCTGTAAATGGCCACACATGCTGGAACCGTAACTCTATCTGCAACTATTTGGCAATCCTGACCTCCCTTACCGATTCCAGAGACCACTGAGGCTGGCAGCCATGCCTGGTATTTCCTGCAGTGCTGTAAAGACAGTGGCTTCAGAGACTTTCTGATAACTGGCTGTCCTGAGAAAATGGGATCCATAGTAGCCAGCCAGTCTGGCTTCAACCCACTTCCCAGACAGTGGTGTTCTTCATTAGGGCTTCTCTACACACTCTCTCTTATTGAACTCATCAGCTCTTTGATCTCCATATCTCCATATCCAACCCAAGTCTCTCTCTTGAAATCACCAAATGCCTCCTGGACCTCTCCATGTGGCTCTCCCATCAGCATCTCATACGTCACCCAAAACCCATCCCTCATCCAAACATCTCCATTTACGTCAAGGGAACCACCATTTTTCCAATTGTTCAGAGACATGAGCTTAACTCTCTGGCATTCCTCAACTCTCATATCTAATCAACTGCCATGTTGTTAATTTCACCCCCACCCCCACAATTTCTCCAGCATCTATTCCTTTCTCTTCACTCAGATATCCCATAACCTGTTTCAGATCTTCATCACCTTTCATCTGGACACATCTCAATAGCCTCCTAATTGATCATGTTGAAACACAATACTGACCCTTCTTTTCCCCTATTCAAAAATCCTCTGAGGTTCCTAGTGCCTCTGGGGTCAAGTCTTTGATGTGCCATTTTAAAACCCTCTCACCATGACTCCCACCTGACTTCACAGGCTTATTTCCCATTACTGCCTTTTATACACCTTCTGTTCCAGTCACAATGGCTTGCTGGTTGTTGCCCAGACAGGACATTCCATCTCCTACCTTCATGCTTTTGCAAAGACTGTCTTCCCCTCATGTCTGGAATATCCTTTCCCTCAGTTCTGGCTTGTAGACACCCTAACTTTCTTCCAAACATAACTTAGGTTCCCCATTCTGATTCCACCCCCAATTATTAGCATTATCTGCCTCTCAAAATTAATTTGTAAATACTTGCCTACATGTACTTTCACTCCTCCCCAGCAGAATGTAAATTTCTTTCAGAGAAGCAATTGTTATAACTGATTTGTTTGTGTATCTCCAAAGCCTAGCACAGAATCAGTAAAGAGTAAGCACTTTAAAAATGCTTTGAATGAAAGAAAGAAAATGTTTTGAATTGAAGTAAGCCTGGGACAGAATGGGGCAACTATGTGGCTTAGTGAATGGAGCTCCTCACGTGGAATCAGGAAAACCTGAGTCAATTCTGCCTCAGGCATTCACCAACTGAGTGATTCTTGGCAAGACACACCATAGCTCTGTGCCTCAGTTTCCTCATCATGAGAAGGTTGGACTTTGATGACTTCTAGCTTTCAATTGATGACTATATGAATAAATCATTCAGTGGACTCTATAGCTCATAGCCAGAGGGCTTGGGTTCAGATATCATCTGTGATGCTCACTGTATGGTCCACAACCTCAATTCCTTGATCTGTGAAATGAGAGGGTCAGACCAAAGAGTCTCTGAGGTCCCTTCGGATTCTAGAGCTTTTAACATAGTGCCCATTATATACTGGGCACTGTGCCAGGTACTGGGAGAGACATAACATTTAGATGATGTGATCTTTCGAGGGATTGGTCTTGTTAACTCTTACAATTCCAAAGAATTTGAAATGGAAAAAAGCAGTTCCAAAGATCAATAATAATACTTATTAATATTGAAATAGCACTTGAAGGGGGGAGGGGAAAGAATAATTAAACAAGCATTTATCATGTCCCATCTACAGGAAGTCTTTCTCAACCCCTCTTAATTCTAGAATCTTCTCTCTCTTATTTATTTCCTATATATATATATATATATATATATTCTGTACATAGCTTGTTTTATATATATTGGAACATTTTCTCCTCCATCTTTTTCCTCTTTTTGTATCCCCAGGGCTTATCACAGTGCCTGACACATAGTAAGTACTTAATAATAAGTGTTTATCAATTGACTACTATGTGCCAGATTCTAGGGTAGGTGTTGGGAATACAAAACATCCCCAACTGCCTTGCGAACATTTTCAACTGAATGTTCTATAAACATCTTAAAGCTCAGCAAATCCAAATATGAATGCTATCTCTCTTCCTATCCAACAATCCCTATTCCTAACTTTCCTATTATTATGAAGGGTACCATCATTCTCCCAGTCACCCGGGCTCATGTTTAATTCCTCACTCTCTCTCTCTTCCCTTCCCTTCCCCTATATTCAATCTGTTGCCAAGTTTTGTTATTTCCACCTTCTACCTATATACCCCTCCTCTGATGAGACCGCCATCTTGGTACAGGCCCTCATTACCTCATGCCTGGACTATTGTAATAACTGCTGGGGAAGGGAGGGAGGTTGGAGTCTGCTTGCTTCAAATCTCTCCCCACTCTAATCCATCCTCCATTCAGCTCTCAAAAGTGATTTTCCTAAAGCACAGACATGACATGTCCGCCCTCTACTCAACAAACCATATTGACTCCCTGGATCAAATACAAAATCCTCTGTTTGGATTTTAAATCCCTTCATTACCTGGTCCCTTTCTGTCTTTCCAGTCTTTTTACACCTTCCGCACCTCACCTCCCTCCCTACTCTGTCATCCAATGACACTAGAATTCTGTTCTTCCAACAAGACTCTCCATCTCCTGACTCCAGATATTGGCTTTGGCTGTCCCCCATGCCTGGAATGCTCTTTCTCCTTATCTCTGTCTCCTGGCTTTCCTGGCTTCCTTCAAGTCCTAACTAAAATCTCACCTTCTACAGGAAGCTTTTCCCAATCCTTCTTCATTCTGGTGTCTTCCCTCTGTTAATTAACTACAACTCATCCTGTCTCTATCTAAATTGTATATAGTTGTTTGTATTTTGTCTCCATGTTAGACTGCAAGCTCCTTGAGGGTAGGGACTTGTCCTTTGGTTTTTTTTTTTTTGCATCCTCATTGTTTACAAATAGCAGGCACTTAACAAATGCTTGTTGACTATCTGACTAACTGGCTAACCTCAGACCTACAAGAGGATCTTTAGACTAACGCTGAATTACTTATACTTTCTCTAGGGGTTGGCTAATAAAACTAATAAAAACAACAACAACAACAACAAAATATTCTTGGACTGGTGCCATTTTTTTTTTTTGGCTAATCTGCAAGGCTCTATTAAATCATGTCCTACGGTGATCGCTCTACAAAGTTATTGTCCAATGCCTCCTTGTGGTGTGGAGCTAATCCTGAGTTCTTGGTTGGCATCTTCCCAATGGAACACAAGCCCTGACAGACACCACCACTCTAGAAAAACTTTAAATATGGTCCCAGGACCAGATCTGTTCTGCTTTCTGAGGATCAGCCTCTTTAAAATACAGAGTCTCAAGACCAGTTGGCTGGACAGTTGATAATGAATTATTTGACTATGGTGACATATGCATGCAATGACCCTGCCATACTGGAGTTCTGTTCCAGGGCTAACCAATCAGACCACAGCCAGCCTTTTCTCTGCCAGTGCTGATTATAGAGCACTTTGTGAGCACAACTGGATTCTGCTAGGCCATTCCAGCAATGGAGACCCTTGGTTTTAAACATGTCCCAGCCTTAGTGTTTTAAAACAACACTCCTGGAGTAGCCCAGAATTGGAGAACCTATGACTTGACTCACTTGACTCACCAACTCTCTAGGAGTAAAGGTCTCTTAAGGCAAGTTCAAAAGCTATGGGTTCCAACGAAGTCATGGCCCCAAATTGCTGGGTTTCTATTCTAAAAATCTCCGTTTGGGGTGATGTTCTGGTTGTCCTTCAACTTTTCCATCTGTTTAGATCATGGCAGAATGGAAAGAGCATTGAATGTGGAGCCAGGGAATATGGGCTCGGCTACTTCCTTACCTATGTTACCTTGAGCAATCAGTTCTTTTCTCTGGGCCTACATTTCCTCATCTGTAAAATAAGTGTGGCTGGCCCAGATGACCTTTGAGGTCATCTCCAATTCATGATATGATGAATGGATCAGCCAGGAAGATTGACTCTAGGAAGTGGTGGCATGGAGTTGGCAGACTTTCTATACAGCTAGTCACCCACCCTTCTAGGTGAGTCTTCCTTTTTCTATTAAAAATTGTCTTCTTAAAAAGTTAATATCGGAAATCAACAAAACCAACCATCATTCCATCCAGAAGCACTGGTTAAATCTTTGCTGTGCATCAGACACTGTACAAGGCACTATGAATACAAATACATAAAATGAAGTAATCCCTACCCTTAAGGATCTCCCCATTCTACTGAAGGGAAAACTACAAAGGTAAAGACACTGCTACAAAAATCTTTTTATAGAGAATTCCTTTTAGTTTGTTTTCAATACACACTGGAGGTACATTCCCCAAAATGGAATTGTTGGGTCCAAAGATATGATTATATGATTATAGATTTTACTTTGTGCTGCCTGAATGCTTTTAAAACAACCAAAACTTTAAGTTTGCAATTCTATCAGCAATGATGAATAGGTATACTTGTTTCTCCATATTTGCTGGATGTTTTCTTGGGGGCATCTAGGGGGTGAAGCAGGTAAAGGACCTAGAGTCAGGAAGATCTGAGTTCAAATCTAGCCTCAGACACTTACTGGTTCTGTGACTATGGGCAAGTTACTTTACCTCTGGATGCCTTAGTGTCCTCATCTGTAAAATGGGAATAATAATAGCGCCTACCTCCCAGGGTTGTTTTGAGGCTAAAACGGGATAACATGTGCAAAGGAATTAGCCAACCTTAGATGTTAGCTATTATAGTCTGAGGCAGTCTATACACCCTTCTCTGCCCTAGTTTAGCAAAGGACATGACCTATTTTGGAAGAGAGGAAAGGAGAGAGAAAAGATTTTTTAGAAACCCCCAGACAGAAGCCCCCACTCCACCCAGGAGACTGGGGATCTGAGGCATTTGCCTAAATCAGTCAGAATATACAGAGCTTAGGAGAGACTGCTCAGAGAGGAAACCTCCTCTGTCTGATAGATTTCCATCTCTGAGTCTTCAGAGCTAGGATTTGGGGCCAATCATAATAATAATGGGTGGCCACAGCCAAAAAAAATGTATCCTGTGGCAGCCAGCCTTCTGGTGATAAACTTCTCAGCTTAGCAAGGGTGGTCCTCAGACGGCAGACACTAGCTGTCACCAGGATGGTGTTGGAAACCAGGCCAGAGCTCGACTAACAACACTTTTAAGACCCCAGGGTCAACCCCATGACACAGGAAGGCATTTCATGGGCCTGTCATTTTTCTAGAGTTTAAAAAAGACTTTCTTCCCAATGACTGCATAAAGAAGGATGAGCGAGGGTCCTTATTTCAATTGACATCCCTTTTCAGCTCACAGAGCTCTGAGAACTTGGCTACGGCCTGCTAGCCAACAATAGCAGAGGTGGGATTCAAATCCAGGTCCTCTCATTCCCAAGTCAGCATTCTCCTACTCCTCCAGGCTGCCTCCCTCCCAGCTCCTGGAAATTCACCCAGTACATTCTTTCATTGCTTATTGTCATGGAATTTGTTGTTCTGGGATAGCGGCTGATGGATAACCATAATCAAATGTATAGTGTGCTTTAAAGTTTGCAGTGTTTTTAGATGTATTATCTCATTTGCAAATCATGGCAATCCTGTGGAGTGCTACAAATACCATCGATGCCCATTTTACAGAGGAAGAAACTGAGGCTCAGAGAAATGAAATCATCTGTCTATGGTCACACTATGGATCATAGGACCAAGACTCCAACATCTTCCTTTTATAGATGAGGAAACTAAGGTTAAGTGACTTGCCCAGGACTACACAGTTTGTAAATATCAAATGTAGAATTTGAACCCAGGTCTTCCTGACTGCAACTCCAGTGGTTACCGAGATTCTTCCCCACCCTTCTTCACAATTGTCACCAATCAATCAGCCAAGCAACAGGCATTTTATTCAGCACCTCCTACACACCAGGCATCTTGCTGGAAGCTGAGGATCCCCAAACAAAAATGAGACAATCCTGCCTTCAAGAAACTCACATTCATCAGACCAAAAAATATTCTTGAACATCGGTTCAAGACCTCCCCTTCAATTTCCTCCCCATCCCCCTCACTGAGAAACTAACTCAAGTGTCCATCAGCCAATCCCAGGAAGAACTTGAACAAATCATTTAGCACTTGGAAGTTTAGAAAGCATTTTCCTTATGACAGCCAGGAAGATGGAGAAGTGGTGTAAGTATAGTTGATTACTTCTACTCAAGGGTTTCCCTCAATGACCCCTTACGTTCATTACAACTATGAATCTATGGTCACATAGTGGGGGTCTATCTTTGCCCCAATGGAAATAATGGCAAAAGGTCCAGACATCTCAGTTGAATCAATCAGACACTTAATCATTGTGTGACCTTGGGCAAATCACTTCACCTGTTTGCCTCAGTTTCCCCTTCTGTAAAATGGGGGTAATGATAGCACCTATCTCCCAGGGCCTTTGTGAGAATCAATGAGATAATACTTGTAAAGCTAATTGTGCTATAAATGTGTATATATTAGTATATGTATATACCCATGTGTATATATAAATGTGTATGTACATACGGACACATATATAACACATATATATTAGCTATTGTGGTTATTATTTTTCTTAGTTTTGTCCTCTGAGGACAAGCAGGATATCTGATCCCTCTTCCAAATGATCGCCTTTCAAATACTTGAAGACAGGTTTCATGTTGCCCCTATGTCCTCTCCTATCTAGACTAAACATTCCCAGGGACCTGGGAAACCTGCCCATTCCAAGTCCATCAATTGATCCTTATATGGTATGAACTCAAAGCATGGATCAGTTGCCCTCCTTTGTGTCAAGTCAGTCAGGCAGCAAGCATTTATTAAGTGCCTACTATGTGCCAAGCCCTGGAGATATAAAGAAAAGCGAAACCTCCCCTCAAGGAGCTCACATCCTAATGGGGGAGACATTACACAGAATGTAATAGTAGATAACCTGAGAGGGGAAAGAACTGTCAATAATAACTCCTAGTCACTCAGGGCAGCATTAAGGCACTGGGCATCATGGGAGAAGGAGGATAGTGAGACAAGAGGAGGGAAGAATGGGAAAGAGAGCTGGACAGGTCAGAAGCCATGCTCCAGAGCCCAGGCTGGCCCTGAGCTGCCTACCACCCATCACCCATGAGGGCAGAGCCAAACCTAGGGAGCTATGCATGAAGAAGCCTCTTCTTCTGCCAGCTCCCTGATCCACACTGCCTGTTTGCACTCTTCCCTCCACACAAAAGCTTCCATTGAGGCTCCTGTTCTCTGGGGTTGGCAACTATCCTGGGACAAGCGGTTTGTATTTGTGCTGTTTGTTTGTCTAGTTTTGCTCACTTTTGAGTCTGTCTCTTCTGCACGTCCCAAAGGATGCTACACAGTTTTCAGAAGAGAAATTCCAGTCATTCTAACAAATATCTACTATGCGCCAGGGGCTGTGCTGGGCACTTGGGGGAGGGGTGTGTGTTAAAAGATAGAAAACAGTCCCTGTCTTCAAGTAGAATACATTCATTCTATTGATGGATATGGCATTTAAATGGATACCTAAATACAAAGACAGAGAGGGAGAGAGACAGACAGAGAGAGAAAGACAAAGAGAGAGAGACAGAGAAAGAGAGAGAGACAGAGAGAGAGAGACAGAGACAGAGAGAGACAGAGACAGAGACAGAAACAGAGAGACAGAGACAGAGAGAGACAGAGAGAGAGAGAGAGAGAGAGAGAGAGAGAGAGAGAGAGAGAGAGAGAGAGAGAGAGAGAGAGAGAGAGAGGAAAGAGAGAAGGGGGAAAAAGAGAGAGGAGAAAGAGAGAGTTTCTGCCTTCAAGAATAGTCTATTGTCGAGAGATAAGACATTTAAATGGATACATAGTATAAGCATGCCCTCGCCTGGGTACATTGTACCCTGCTGGAGAATGCAAGTTGTTTTAGCGAAAAAACTGTTTTGGTTTTGCCTTTATGCCTTGTACTCAGGCAATAGAGCCTGGAGTTGTGATTTCACTGATAAAAGGAACTCCCAGGTGAGGACACTCCCTCTACTAACTCAGGATGACACCTTTGTAATTTCTCTTTTTAGAGATGCCTAGAGTTCTAAGTGATTTGGTGACTTATCTAGGGACACACAACCATTACGTGTCAGAGGCAGGTTTTGAATCCAAGTCTCCCTGTATCTGAGGCCAGCTCTCTAACAAGTATACAATGCTTCTTCTCATGCACATGTAATGGGGGCTTTGTGCATGCCCAGATCACCTAATACAGAGACATTCTCCTTCCAGAAGGAATTCTCCCATTACACCTATCATAAAGGTTTTTTGAATTACTGGATTGACTAGTACAATCCTCTGCTTTAGGTAGGAGTGGCATTCAGCCACTGGCCTTTGGAGGCAGAGAGGTCCAGAGAAAAGAGCACTTACGGCCTCAGGAGACAGAAGTCCTGGGTTCAAATCTTGCTTCTGATGCATACTACCTGTGTGACCTTGGGCGGCTATGTTCCCCTTCCAAAGCCTCAGTTTCTTTATCTCTAAGATGAGAGGGCTGGAAGATCTGGCTTCTGAGGTCCCCTACAGCCCATTCTCCTAGGACCAGCTCAAAAGGACTATAGAGACAGTGCTAGCCCTGGGAACTCAGGACGCTCTGGGAGAAGCCAAGCCTTGTGGGTTTTAGTCAATCTCGGCCCCAGCAGATATCGATGCAGCTGATCAATCAGAGAAGCAGGGGGTGGGGAAGGAAGGGAGGAAAGTTTCCAGTAAGAGCGGCTCTTGTCTCTCTCACATGAGCCAGACAGAGACTAACCACAACCACAGGCTGCCCCAGCTGTGGCAGCATCAGACGGGAAGCCCTGAACATCTGGGGCTCCACTTCCTCTGAAGGCTGCGTGCGGACGTGCGCTTTCTCTCCCATTGTTGTACGCCGGGACATGGGGGCAGACAGGGCTGGAAACCACGGGCTCGTGGTGACAGGGAGCCAGACACCACAGTTCCCCGGCCAAGGCAGAGTCTGAACCACTACCCAGACAGCACGCTGCTGTCTGACCCAGCCTCCCAGGCCACCCTTCAGGGCTGTCCCTGTGTTTTCACTCCTGTCTCGGCACAATTGAAGGAAGGGCTGTGGTGTTGTTCTTTCTTCTTTTAGAATTAGGTGGTTTTAATGGCGCTTATTTTAGGGGTTTGAGTAAATGTCATTTAACCCGGGGATAGGCCCTCGGTCAAGGTAACAGCCTCTCTCCAAGATGTGTTTTGAAAGCAATTTGGGTAGATGACCATAGAGGCTGTCCATGGGTCAGAGGGCTGTGTTTTCCCACTGCTCATGTTACCCTGTATGGAGTTTACTGCTTGCAAAAATGGGTGAAAGGAGCCTTACAAAACAGCTTTGTTGTTTTGCTTTCAATTTTCAGAATCTGGTGAAAGATCAGTAGAGATTTAAAGTGGAGGCTCCAGTAAAACCAGCCCAGGGTCAAAGATGGAGTGTATTAAGACATCCCTAATCCAGAGGGAATGTGCCCAACAACCTCAGCTATCCAGATGGAGAAGCATGGATAAGACACCTGAGCGGACAAAATCGGTAGCAGCCAGGAGACCGCTCACGAGGCATTTTCTTCTACTCTTGGGCTGCAGGTACCAAATGTCACAACCACACAGCCACTTTGCTGATTCTGCTGAAACATTTTCCTTTATGGTAATGGGGGTGATACGTTAGGGAAGGATTTATCAGGGAGTGATTGTGACATCCAAAACAAAAAAGCATCCACAACATATTTTTAAAGGGGAAAAACAATGGCATTAAGACCATGCATGCAAGTTTATGAACCCTTGGACCCTCACTCAGATTTGATTTGCTCTTGTTTTAGAAATGGATCTAAACAGTGATTTACTTTTTACATTTTTTCTTTGTTCAGTTGTTTCAGTTATTTTCAGTGGTATCTAACTCTTCATAACCCCATTTGGGGTTTTCTTGGCAGAGATACTGGAGTGGTTTGCCATTTCCTTCTCCAATTCATGACATATGAAGAAACTGAGGCAAGCAGGGGGAAGTGACTTGCCAGCAAATTAAAAGGAGGAGGCAGAGCATGGAGAGCTATTTAAAGGCAGGGATACTGACAACAGCAGGGAGAGCTGACTGTCATAGAGGGAGGGGATGAACAAAGCAGACACAAGAACTTAAAAAAAACAAAACTCTGAAACCACAGCTATTTATTGGAGGTCAGGTCATTTAGTTCAGCCCTGTGCACTTCAGTGGGTTTTTTTTTAAGGCCTCTCATTTCATAAGTGGAGGGAGCCCCCATCACCAAAGCAGATCCTTTCCTTCAATTTACAGTCTATATGCATTTAGAGGTTAAGTGACTTGCCCAAGGTCATTCAGCCAGTAGGTGTCAAAGGCAGGACTTGAAAGCAGGTCATCTTTACTCTGAGACTGGTTTTCTATTTACTACTTCTCTTTGCTCTCTCTCTCTCTCTCTCTCTCTCTCTCTCTCTCTCTCTCTCTCTCTCTCTCTCTCTCTTTCTATCTCTCTCCTCTGTTTCTGTCTCTATCTCTTTTGCTCTCTCTGTCTCTCTATCTGTGTCTCTGTTTCTCTCTATCTCTTTCTATCTGTGTATCTGTTTCTGTGTCTCTCTCTTTCTCTCTCTGTCTTTCTCTTTCTGTCTCTCTCTTTCCAAAGTTTTAATACACTTTTAAAAAATGCATACACCGAGCAACTCTGAGGATATCATAATATCCCTACACAGTGGATGTCCATGATAAATGCTCCTAAGATCTAGTGCCAGAAGGAATCTCAGAGGTCAGCCAGTCCACAGGTGAAGAAATGGAGGTCAAGAGGGTTTAATGGGTTTTGTCCTAGATGACCCTAAATCAAGAAAAGAAATTAGATTTTGTTTGCTCTGTGAAAGAAGGCCACCCCCCAAGAGTGTATAACACATTTTGAGAAGATTTCATTTTAAAAGAGCATTTCAAAAAAATTTTAAAAGCAAGACCTTTGACATCTCTTAGGAGAACGCTTCAGTTATTTGGCGCACTCAGTTATGTGGAACAGCTCCTGCTTCCAATGACGTCAAAGAAGCCAAGTCTTAATTGTGTTTCAATAACTCAGACAAGATCAATTCTGCATGCAGATTCCTGCCAATATGCAAATTTCCTAGAATCAGAGAGGAAATGTGGTACAGTGGACAGGACAATGAACTTGAAATCAACAAAATTCAAGTTCAAATTCAAATCTTCCCTCCAATACCAACAAGCTGGGTGATCTCTCTCACTTTCCTCATTTGCAAAATGCGGATAATAATAAAATCTAATTCATAAGGTTCCTGAAAGTCCCAAATGAGGTAATGTGTGTAAAGTGCTTTGCAAACTTTGAAGTACTAATAAATGTGAAATATTATTGTCTCAAGCCCCATTCTAAAGGAATGCCATTTTTTGTCATCTTATAAATGGGGGGTTTATCCAACTTTCCACATAGTCTCTTGACATTATAAGGATACCAGTAGAGCATGGTTTACCCAGTTTTAATCAAAATCCACATTTGCTTCTTGGGTTCAGGTTTAAATGCGCTTTCCTCACAACCACCCCACAAGGGAGGTTTTAATAAGTGACTTTGCATAGCCCTGCCTCCCTTAAATCCAACTCACTTGCATGCCATGGTATCACCTTCCTGATATCATGGTCCTCTTCTAGAACAAAGGACAGTTTGTCCTGCCAGTTGGAGGATCAGGGTAAGTGACCTCTCCAGGATCATACAGTTAGGAAGCTCAGAACCAGCCAATCAGTTGATCAATCAATAAGTCTTTATTACCTTCTAAAGGAATATTCATGAATAGTGGCAGCTAGATGGCACAGTGGATAGTGCCCAACTTTGAGTTATTTTCCTGAGTTAAAATCCAGCCTCAGACACTTACTAGCTGTGTGACTCTGGGTAAGTCACTCAACCCTGTTTGCCTCAGTTTCCTCATCTGTAAAATGAACTGGAGAAAGAAATAGCAAACCACTCCAGTATCTTTGCCAAGAAAACCCCAAATGGGGTCACAAAGAGTCAGACATAACTGAGAAATGACTGAACAGCAATAAATCATGGATAGATGACATATCTCAGTGTTTGTTCAGAAAACACAGCCACCATAGCTGACCTTGCATAGAGATCTCCCAGATCCTGCTACACCTGTATCTAAGAACCATTCCAACCCACGCTCCCAGAGAGATTCTGGAAGGGACCTCAACAGCCACCTAACTTAATCAAGCCCCTCATTCTGTACATGAGGAAATTGAGACAAGTAGAAGAAAAGTCATTTGCTCAGGATGAGAAAGCAGTACTGAGGAAGGGAGGAAGAGCATAGCTGGTGTCTTAGCCCAGACAGTGGTTTTTTGTGTTTTGGGTTTTTTTTACTCAACAACACTCCCCAAGACCTATTAGAGAAAGGACTGAGCATATTTGTGTCAATGAAGATGAATAACAGCTCTAGATTTGGAATGAGAAGACCAGTTCAAATACACACACACACACACACACACACACACACACACACACACGCACGCACACAAAGAGAGAGAGAGAAAGGGAGAGAAAGAGAAAGGGAGGGAAGGAAAGAGAGAGAGAAAGGCTATGTGTCTTACTTTATGCATTTAAAATCATTTTCAGAGAGAGGGTTCACAGGTTTCCCAGATTGCCAAAGGCGGTCCAGGACACAAAAAAAGTTAAGCCCACCCTGGACCAGTCCCTTCAAGCTTTAATAGTGAATAGTTCAGTAGAAAGAACACTGGACTGGTGGAGTGCCAGCTTAAGGACCACACCAAGCGTGGGACCTTGAGAAAGACATTTCCTCAGTCTCAGTTTCTCCATCTGGAAACTGAGCTGGGGTGCAGACTGGAGAAGATGCTTTTTGGGGTTCTCTGGGAAACTAGGAGTTTATCTTAGTCTGAGACCTTTAGCTCTAAATGAATGAAGAAATGAAAGAAGTCCAAAAGACGACAGAAAAAGAGGAGAGTGTCCTTGGGGACCCCAAGATTGACTACTGGGAAGAGTACGGTTTCCAGGAGCCTTCTACTGCCCATGAGCCAATCGGAGTCTCACACATGCGCAGTGCCGCACATCAACCAGGTTTTACACCTGCTTAGTTTTCCAGCTCTAGCCACAGAGGGAGCCGACTCGGGGTCTTACGTCAGGAAAGTGCGCCGCCTCCTGCAAGCGAGAGATAACGTCATCTAGACGCGCTTGTCTCTGCCACATTTCGAGAGGGAGGGAGAGCCACGCGGGGTGTTGCTATGGAAACGGAGCCTGTAGCTCCGCCCCTCCAGGCTGGGATTAGCAGTCATTGGTCAGGCGTGCACACCCATCGCCGGGGCTGGTGCTGAGGATAGTCGTTGCCTTGGCAACCGCTCCTCCCCCCCCCTTCCAAATTTTCTTGATTTTCCAGAACCTTAGTGGGGAGACAGGGAGACTGAGTTCGAATCCCAACTCTGACTTCCTGACGGGTGACCCTGGCCAAGTGACTAAACCTTTCTGAGCCTCAGTTTCCCCTTCTGTAAAATAGCAAGCACAGGGCGGATCCCATGAGAGCATCCCTGAAGCCTTTTGACTTTGGAACTCTGGTCAATGGAATAACAAAATCAGGGCTCCAGAGGACTGAAGATGAAACTCATCCCTCACCTCCTGCCAGAAAAGAGATAAAATGCAGAGAAAGAAGGACACGGCCAAGAACCCCGAGCCCAAGAGCCTTGGGAGCCCAGCGACATCACCCTGGGAGGCAGCCCCTACAGAGGCGCAGCAGCCAAGGAAGGGGCTACAGCCACAGCTGGGGAGACCCAGAAAGGAAAGTCCTTGTCCCAGAGACCTTGGAACCGAGATGGCTAGGCCTCAGAAACGATGGGATTTTGTCAGTGGAAATTACATTACAGAAGAGGCATGATTCTCCGCTTTGCTGAACTACCGTAAGGACGGTGGGACTTTTCCATCTGACTTTCGGATGCTCTTCTAGTTACACCCAATGCTTAGCCCAGTGTTTTGTACATAGTAAGCACGCAATGATTGCTTTACCCATTGGTTAGTTCATTTTCAGGCATGGACAATGTGGGAATTTGTTTTGCATGTTTATGATGAGGGTTTCCTTTTTTAAAAAAAATAGAGCAATGGGAGGGATTAAAATGCACATCGAATAAATATACTTTGTAAATATGAAGCTTTTAGCAAACCTTAAAATGCACATAAATGTATGCTGCTGTTATTATTATTGCTGACTTTGGACCAGACTTCTACACTTATGACTCTCAGCCTGATGTTAGGTTGTGAGTATTGGCATATAGGCTATTTTTCCTGGTTTTCCCAAAACAGAGAACTTCCGGTCCAGGTGCATGCAGCGTGTAAATGGAAAATATGGCAACCTCACTCTGTTTGTGGGGTAAGATTGCACTAAAGGACTTAGGGATGTTCAGACTGGGGAGAAGACTCAGGGAGAACATGAGAGCTGTATTCTAGTGTCTGAAGGGTTGTCCTGTGAAGGAAAATATAGCTTTGTTCTGCTTGGCCCCAGGGGGCAGAAGTGTGAGTGATGAATGGGAAGGACAGAAGCAGAGTTTGTTTCTATGGTCAGAAAAATGTAATAATATTCAAGGATTTAGAAGTGTAAGGTATTTTAGTGATCACCCAACCTTCTCCCATTAGATGTCAATCCAAAACAAAACTGAGGCAGCTAAATGTTACAGCGCATAGAGTGCTGGACTTGGAATCAGGAAGACTTGAGTTCAAATCCTACTTCAGACACTTACTAGTTGGGTGACCCTGGGCAAGTCACTTGACCTTTGCCTGTTTCCTCATCTGAAAAAATGGACAAAATAATAGCACCAATGTCCTAGGATTGTTGGGAAGATGAAATAATTTTGCAAATCTTAAAATACTATACAAATTTTGGTTATCATCATCATTAAGCAATTTGGTGGTACAGTGGTTAGAGCGCTGAGCCTTGAGTCAGTAATGCCTGAATTAAAATCCATCCTTAGACTGTTACTAGCTGTATGTCCTTGGGCAAGTTCCTTAACCTTTTTTATGCCTCAGTTTCCTCATCTCTAAAATGGGGATAATAATAGCACCTTTCTCTCAGGGTTGTTGTGAGAATCCAACAAGATACTTATAAAGTGCTTAACATGGTGCCTGCCACATAGTAGGTGCTTTATCAATGATGGTTATTGTTATTATTATTGCAACAGGTGGAGAGAGATAAGGATGACGTTCAGCCCAGGCATGCAGGAAATCGACCCAGAGAGCTGGAATCCCTATCAGACCATACGACCCTCGAGGGATTTTGTCTTATTAGCACACAGGAGGCAATTAATAAAAATAAGTCAAATGAATAACTGCCTGGAAATATCCCCTAGAATTGAACAGGAAGAGGAAGGAGAAAGGAATTGCCTTTGGGAAATTGAAAAGCTCTTTTGATGACCACAAGGTTTTACTTGAAACAAAGGCTCATCTTTTTTACACCAACATCCATCTTTGGTTTCTGTCTATTTGGCTGAAAGTCCTCCAGTATTATACTCCTGAAGAACAGGAAATGAGAGTCACTCAAAAATCAGTGGAAAAGAGCATGAACGAATGAATGATTAAAAAACTGTTAAGTCCCTACTATGTGTAAAGCAGTGAAGATACAAATAGAAAAGAAAGTCCCTGCTCTCAAGAAGCTCACATTCTAATGAAAGAGACAACATGTTGACCATGAACAAATGAATGGATGAATGAATGAATGAAGTATTAAGTCCCTACTTCGTGCAAAGTGCTGGAAATACAAATAGAAAAGGAAAAAAGTCCCTGCTCTCAAGGAACTCACATTCTAATGGAAGAGACAACACATTTGGAAGGTTTCAACTACAAGTCAGCTAGAAAGGTCCCCTGGTCCTTACTCAAAGCAGATGTCGATGCCTCTTCCTTAATGTCCTTTCCACTGATGAAATCATATTGGTTTCTGATGTTGATATGTGACAGAGCCAAGGACTTGGGTGACAAGAGCTTTCTTTCCTCAGTAGTTGTAGCACCTGAAGGACCCATCACCAGGCTGCACCTCCAAAGGGATTACTTCCCAGGATGATGGCTGCTGGTGCTGGGGTGGAAGAATTGCTTTTCCCAAGGCCCTCAGGTTCAAGGTCCTGGGCTATCTCTATAAAGATCTGAGGGAAGATGGTGGTCAAGGTGGTGGTGATTTGACTTGCTTTGCCCATGCTGCCTCTGTCTGTCCCTGAGGGGGCCTTGATGTTTAGTCAAGTTGGCTTACTGCCCTGTTGGGGGCAGGTGGTTGACAGCTGATAGGGTTGGGCAATCCCTTCTTCACAAGAATTGTTTCCCCAGTGATGGCTGTGGGAGCTGGTTTAGCAACAGGACAGGTGGTCTGGGGAGTGTTGCCACACCCAGAGCTTTTGTGCTTAGCTGCCAGTTGGTAACAGTTGGTCAGCAATTGTTGCTGGGGCTGATGAGGAATGTGGTCCCCTTTTCCACAATGATTTCAGTCTTCAATGATGGGTGGGTCTGGTGGTGTGAGGAGCACTGCTATCCCCAAGGCTCTTGGGCTCAGGGTGCTGGGATGGCTTCTTTGGGAATCTTAGGGGAGATAGTGGTCGAGATGGTGGTAGTAGCTGGACTAGCCTGGCACAATCTGCCTTTTCTCTCTGTCTCTTAGCAAGGTTGATTTGCCCATCCTGTGTGTGGTATTTAGTTAACATTTGGTGGGGTTGGCTGACCCCTTCTCCACAGCAGTGGTTTCCCCAGATAGAATAGCTGTGAGGGCTGGACATTATTAACCCACTGTAGTCCTTTATAGACAAGAAATTACAAAAGAGCTCTCACGTAATGTGTGACTGGTAAAGAAGAGGGACTGATCGTGGGACAAGAATGAGAGATAACTGGCGGATAGGTCTTATCCATATCCATAGCTTATCTGATAGACCTTAAAGATGTCCATGAAACATCAAGAGAAAGGGAGAATCCATTGAATGGACCACTGTGGTGAACAAATGAGAGGGCATAGAATGGATGGGAGGCAAGGCGGAGCTTCAGTCTATACTGTTGGAGGGAACCTAGGCACATTGATGAATTCACAAATGGATTGGCATACTAAAGTCCTGAAGAGAGTAATTGAGATAATCATGGCTCTTCCTCTAGTGAGTTACAGTCTAGGATGTGAGTGCTTAACCGGGAGACTAAAAAAAATATTTCAGGGGGTCCATGAACTTGGGGAAAAAAGACATCTTTATTTCCATTAACCACTCACTGAAAATTAGCATTTCCTTTTATTATCTAAAAGCATATCCTGAGAAGGGTCTGTAGGCTTTACCAGATTGTCAAGAGCATCACTGACATAAAAAAAATTAAGATCCCCAATCTAGGAAGTCACTGAATGAAAAAAGAAGTAGAAGGTGGGCACACAGAATCATTAAACATGTTATTGTTCATTCATTTCAGTTATGTCTGACTCTCTGTGACCCCATTTTTGAGGTTTTCTTGGCAAAGATACTGGAATGATTTGCCATTTCCTTCTCCAGCTCATTTTACAGATGAGAAAACTGAGGCAAACAAGGTTAAATTGGCTTGCCTAGGGTCACAAAGCTAGGAAGTACCTGAGGCCAGGTTTGAACTCAGGTCCTTCTGACTCCAGGGCTGGCACTCTATCTACTTTACTACCTCTCAGCCCATTAAACACCGTGTGAGTATGTATGATTCTTGAAGACCAAACCGAAGCAGATCCTTACTCTTCCTGCTCAGCTTTAGCTAAAACCTGGCCTTATGTTTACCTCTAGGAGATGGAAATAGAACAAGTGGTGGATTGAATTAAAATAATTTGATATAATAATTTGGACCATTGAAGATGATCATTTTGTATTCTTCTGCTAGCTTTGCCCTAAAAGATTTAGATTTTAGAAGTCATCAACTCCAGCCTTCTTATTCTACAGATGAAGACACAGAGGACAGTAAAGTAACCTGCCCAAAGTCACTCAGGTTGTAGATGACACAGTCTGGATTTGAACACAGGTCTTCTGACTCAAAATCCAGTGGTCTTTTCACTGCACTATGATTCAAAGATTCTCTCCCTTGTGCTCTGAGGATGTTCTTCCTAACTGGAATGAGGGCAGGGGTTCCTCAGGTCTCAGATATCTCCTGATATAGTCCAACCAGGAAATCAGAACCAACCTGGCAAGTATAGTTAGGGAGTATAAGAACCCTCCCTAAAATTGGGGCAGGGACCTGGTTCTCCATATTTTGAGTATAGTACTTAGAATGCTAGACATGCTCAAGCTCTGTTCACAGCTGAGGGTCTAACACTCTTGAACCATACTTCAACTTCCCTATCTATCACATAGACTTTCACATCTCCTTTCCAGCAGAATGGATGAGAGTCCAAGCAATTGAAGGTTGAACTGAACACTTCCCTCCCTTCATGGCAGAGGTGTAGCTCTAAGGGTACGGATATTGCCTATATTTTCAGACTCATTTCCTATGATTCACATAAAATCCAGACAGGAAATACTATCAGATAAGGGAACCAGGATGAGAAGTTAAATGGATCCCTTAAGGTTACACTATAGAGTGGTCATAAGAGCATGAGGAAAATCCTCATCCTCACATTTTTTATTACTTTCATATTTAATAAGCATTGAATAAATCCCATTGTGTGTGGGTTTATGATTTTTGATATTAGGTATACTGTCAGTTCTGGATGATCTAAGCCTGGGAGAGCTTAGAGTAGTGAAAATGTGTAAACGACCATGGAATTCCATTAGTACTGTTGGCCTAAATAGGAGAAAGCATGAAATAGTGAAAAGATTTCCAATCCCATCTCTGACAATACCAGTGTGACCTTGGGAAACTCATTTAAATTCAGTTTTCTGATTTGAAAAGAAGAAACAGGAGGAGGAGAAAGAAGAGGAGGAAAAGGAAGAGGTTATACTGGAAAACCTCTAAGGTCCCACCAAGACACTCTTTGCATCATTTCTAGCTTCATACACGATCCATTTCACCCAGAGCAGCTTACATACTGTCTCCTGCGTAGGATATGGCAGCCCTCAAGTACTCTTTCTTCTTGGCTTTGTCTTTTGAGATCACTGGCATCCTTCAGTGCTTTCTTCTATAGGAGAACTTTCCAGATTTCATTCCCTTTCCCCTGCCCACAAAATTATTTTAAATTCATCCTGTAGAGATTTTGCATCTACATGTCAGAAAACACGTTGTCTTTTCCTAGTGAAATGTCAGCTCCTTGAAGACAGGGGCTGGTTAATTTTTGCCTTGGTCTCTTTAGTCCTAAAATAATGCCTGGCACACAGTAGGCACTTAATAAATGCTTGATGTGTTTAATTGAATTAATGCAAATGAGGCATTTGGAAACTGGCTGGACTGTCTTCCACACAGTAATAACCCTACTCTCATCAGCATCTTTGGGAGTCCCTGCTGCCAAGTCCAATTGGCTGCTCCATAATGATGGAAATCATTTCATGTCATTTTGTCTGGGCCAGGAATAAATCCATGCCTGGGTTAGGCCTGTTTGCATCTGATTCAGTGTTTACTCCAGGAGTGAGGTCAGTTCCCAGCACAGCTGGGATTTTCCTGCAGCCATCAAAGGTGCTAGCTGACCCAGGTTTCCCAGGTGGGGTCTGACCTCCATCCTCATTCCTTCCAGTGGGCACACTCTGGGTATCTCCTCTCTATAGCTGTCCCCAAAACTTCCATAGAAGTAGAAGCAAGGGCAGAGCAGGTTGTTCACCTCGGGGACATTATGATACAACCCTTCCACTTGCCCCCTCTCCTCCAGTTTCCCAAGCATAAAATAGATCTCTCCAAGCTGGCTCCTTCACATTAGCCACCACCTCCTTTGGAACTCTCCACTCTGCTGGGAAACAGGGTGTTTTTTTTTTCTTTCCTTCATTTATTACTGGACTGCTCATACCGCTTGTGTGGTACAAGAGTGACTCAGAAATGCCTTGGAATTGACCTCGAAAGGTAATGATGTCTCACTGTTCTCGTATGAGGACAAAAACAGCTATAGCTAATCTCAATCCTTGGTTTTTTTTAGGGAGAAAAAAAAGACCTTGAACACTTCTTCAACTACTGGCTTTATAATAGCTCCCCAGTGGCCAAAGAGCACTCTTGGGGATCAATGGGGAACATTCTTAGAATTTCAGAGAAACTTGTGAAGACTTGTATGAACTGATGCAGAACAGAACCAGGAGACCCATTTACCCATCTGGGTAAAGGAAAACAGCATGGGGAGAACTCTGATTCTTGCAGAGATTTGAGAAGGCTCATAGTGAAGCATGTCTCCCACTTCTGAGTAGAGAGATAGTGGACAATAAGTATGGGATGAGGTAGATGTTTTCAGACACAGCCAGGGAATTGATTTGTTTTTCTGGTAGTTTCCTCTCTGGATTAATTTCCCAACTCATTTCCAGTGAAAGGAGCTCCACCTAGGCAGCTAGGTGGCACTGAGCCTGGAGTCAGGAAGACCTGAGTTCACTTCTGGTCTCAGATATTCACTAGCTTGGGCAAGTCACTTCCCCTCTGGTTGCCTCAGTTTCCTCAACTGTAAAAGGGGAATCATATTAGCGTCTGTCTTACAGGTTTGTGGTGAAGATCAAATGAGATAAAATTTATAAAATTTAGCACAGTGCCTGGTATATAGTTGTGGAGGAACTTCAGTCCAACTCTTCATGACCCATTTTGGGTTTTCTTGGCAGAAGTACTGGAGTGCTTTGCCACTTCCTTCTCCAACTCATTTAGATACTTACTAGCTGTATGACCCTGGGCAAGTCACTTTACCCTGTTTGCCTCAGTTTCCTCATTAGTAAAATGAGCTGGAAAAGCAAATGTTTCTCTGCCAAGAAAACCCCAAATGGGGTCACGAAGAGGCAGACCACTGAAATGACCGAACAATTGTTGTTGTTACAGAAAGTATCTCTATAAAATGTGCTATAAATAGACAAAACTTCAGATGGGGCTTCAAACCTAAGTCAATATAATAGAATCTTTCCAAAGATTCTGCTTTCTAAGTATAAAAACACTTATCCAATTGTTATCTCTAGCCTTGCTGGGGCAAAGGGCAAGGTCAAGGGTTGGTGCAAGCCTCTATCACAGCCTTGGCACCAGCTTCCTAACCTCAGCTGGCTTTTTTTTTAAAGTGGAACAACAGACTGAGTAAGAAATAGGTAAGCTGCCCTGTGCTTGGAAAGAGACAACCTCAGCTGTGACAGGTTTATTTTAAAAAGGCCTGGAAAATGACATAGGAAAAATTTCCAGAGTAGGAGGAAGGTTCCAGAAACTGGAAGCAATGGTAAGTTTAATTTTAAAAAAAACAAAACAAAATTTTCCAGGCTTCAGCACTGACAGGTTCCTAGCATTGCCGCCATGACCCCAGTCTCCTACCAGAAAACAATAAGGTCCTTGTCCCTTTGGCAAAGATGCTGCAGATAGCCAACAATTTGTATGTTCCTAGCCAGATGCAGGTGACTATTTTCTTCCATTGACTTCACTGGATGGAAAGCCTGAACTTATTTCAATATGATGAGTGCCCATCCCTTATATAAAGCTTCTACCTAGAATTTCAGGCCTCTTTGCTTGAGACAAGCAATACAGTAAAATACGAAAACAACAATAAATCCTGTTGTGCAGGTGCAGCCTGGTGTCCCTTTTACTGGGCTTGAGCTCTGGAGTTTGAGCTACGAGAGAGATAAAGCTCATTGGGTATCCACACTGAGTCTGGGACCAGTATGATTAGTCCCTGGGAGCACGGGGTCACCAGGTTCAGCCTGAGGAAGACTGAACCAGTCCAGGTAGAGGCTCCTGTGATGGTCAACAGCAGGACTGGGCCCTGCATTGGTCACCTGGGCCAGATAGGGAGACGCAATTTCAAAAAAAAAGTTATAGAATGAAATAGACTTCTGCCCCACCCCCCAGCTCTAAGAATCCTTTTGGTAAGGAAGGTTTTCCAGACCCAAAACTAAAATGTTCTTTACTATTATCTGCCCACAATTAGGCCAACTAGGTGGTGCCATAGTACAGAGAGTACAGGGCCTAGAGTCAGAAAGTGTCATTTTCGTGAGGTCAGATCTGGTCTCAGACACTTACTAGCTGTGTGACCCTGGACAAGTCACTTAACTATTTTTTGCCTCAGTTCCTCATCTGTAAAATGGGATAGAGAAAGAAATGCCCAACCCCTCCAGCATCTTTGCCAAGAAAACCCCACATGGGGTCAAGAAGAGTCTGATACAACTAAAAAATGACTGAATAACAAAAACGCCTACTCTTAACAGAACTACCTTGACTTCTGTAGGAAACCCCAGGCTTTGCTGTCTGGTTTCTCCACTTCATTCGATGTATCTCATCGTTTTGTTTTGGTTTTTTAACACAAAATCATATTTTGTCCCTTTGTGCCTCTGACAGATATGTGAGGATATGATCCAAATTAATTTTGATTGCTTTCCAAATGAAGTTGGATTACTTTTCAACATTTTCTCTTATCTAGTGATAGGGAAATTTCCCTTCCCTCATCTATATTCAACAGATATTTTTTGAAGTCATAGATGAAGACATAGATAGACAAACAGATGATGTCACCTGGAATCTTATTCATTTAAAATGAAAATTCTCTCTCTCTCTCTCTCTCTCTCTCTCTCTCTCTCTCTCTCTCTCTCTCTCTCTCCCCCCCCATCCTCCCTCTCTCTTCTTTCTCTTTCTTTCTTCCTTCCTTCCTTCCTTCCTTTCTCTTTCTCTCTCTTCTCTGTCTCTCTCTGTCTCTCCCTATCTCTGTCTGTCTGTCTGTCTCTGTCTGTCTCTGTCTCTCTCCCTCTCTCTCTCTGTCTCTCTGTCTCTGTCTCTCTCTCTCTCACACACACACACATACACACACACCCATAACAGAGTACCTGCCACACATAGTAGGCACTCAGTAAATTCTTGACTTGAGGTATAAACGGATATTTGGTTTGGGACAAGTCTACCCAAATGTCCATCTCTCTTTGATATCTCTATCAGATGCTGTGGTGTTGTCTTTGTTCAGGCTGTGCCTCGTGCCTGGAATGCTTTCCCTCCTCACTCCAGGTTCCCTTCATGGCTCAACATTATGACCTTGTACATGAGGCTCTTTCTAATTCCCCTCATCCCAGTCATTGGTGCTTTCTCCTCTCCCTCCTCGAATAACTCTGTAATGACTTTGTATGTAGTGTACCATCTATTTAATTTCCTGGGTACATATTCTATATCCCCCCAGTAGAATATAAATTGCTTTGTTGAATGGATTAGAGGCTTATGGATTTGGAGCTAGAAGGAACTTTGGAGTTCTCCCATCTTACAGATGAGAAAACTGAGGCTTAGGAAGGTGAAGGCCCTTGCCCAAGACCACAAGAGGAGGTCAGAGACAGGAGCTGACTCCTCGGAGAGATTTCAAGAATTAATATTTAAGACAGCTTCCCACCTTCCAGAGCAGTTTTGCACGTCCTGCTTTTTTATTGCCTCTAGGAAAGGAGCAGGGGGGAAGAAAAGTCTTCTTTGACTGAAGAATGCAGGTGCTCACTGCTCTCCCGGAGCCAAGTGGCTCCTGCCTACTTCCAAGCCCCTGACTCCAGAGGAAACCCATCTGTGATGCTGTCAGCCAGAGGGCCAGCCCTTCAATGGAGCTGTTCAGCTGCTGGGATTTCTCAGCGGGGCAGCAGAGTCAGGCAGGTGTCCATTACTTGGGATTTCCGGAGAGAGCTCTGGAAAGCTGATGCCCAAGCCATGGGAAAAGGGAAAGCCTCCAGCCAACAGCCCGGCTGGAAACTTTGTGTAAGAGACACCTGGAGGAAGGCGAGCAGCCTTCCATCCCAGCCCGCCTGGCCTGACTCTGTTAACCCTTGCTGTGCTGGAGGCTGGAGCAATGAGTGGCTTCTCTTACTTACATTTCTAGAGGAGGGCAATGGCAGGTGGATATGAATGGGAATAAGGTTTGAAAAATGACCTGGAGCCCAATTAATGACCCCCAAACAGATCATAGGATAATATGGATCCCAGAGCTAGGGTTAGAAAAGATGTCAGAAAACATCCACTCCAGCCCCTCTCATTTTACAGATGACTAAACTGAGGTCCGGGGAAATGAAGTGATAGGATCATAGAACTAAAACTAGGTGTCAAAGGCCATCTAGTCCAGCCCCCCCCCCCATTTTACAGATAAAGAAACTGAGACCCACAAAGATGAAGTGATGTAGAACTAGAACTGGCCCTCAGAAGCCACCAAACCCAGACTCTTTCACTTTACAGATGAGGAAACTGAGACCCAAAGGAGCTATAATCACAGTCACTAGGCAGCAGAGGTGTGATTCAGACCTGACTTCCCTATTTTCAGAGCCTGTGATCTTTCCACTGAGCCATGAGCCCCCCTTTTCTCAGACTTATTCAAAAGGTGTTTTATAAGATTCTAAGTGACCTCAGTGGTTTCGAGGAAACTATTTCCAGATCAAAAGAGACTTATGCAATTTTATCATGTGCCACGTATGAATGCTTAATTATGTCCCTTAACAGATCGACACCTGTCACTACCAGTTTCACGAATGAGAGCTGAGCTAGGCTGAAGAACTCAAACATGGACAGATTTATTCACTCTTCCGTTCTCCACCCCTACCACCCAATTAAATATTTCAGACCCAAAGTTTCCACTTTTATTTTAGGGGTGAGAGAAAGTTAATGTATCGTTGCATTTAAAAAAAAACAAACCTCAAACTCTTTGAATCTTTATTTTGGGAAAGAAAAACTAGTCTCTTGCTAAAAGAATCTCAGAATATAAAATTTAAGTCATGAGATCAAGACAGATTGTTTCTTACTCAGTTTTTGGGAGCTTTCCTACGATAAACACATTTTGTTTTCAAAACAATTCTGGAAGAAGTCTGGCAGAAACATACTGGGCTCTAGAAAAAGAGCTGAAAAGGGGTTGGTACAGCTGGCCTGTTAATATCTTAAATACAATGTAAGCATATTTATAGACTCCATTTATTTTTCTACTTCTTCCATTTAAAACGTTCACTCTCAGCCTTTGAAAAATTTCCTCCTCATTTCCAGAAGGTTCCTTCCATGCCCTCCTGATTCATCTAGCCACCATTTTTAGCTGTTCTTTAGAGTACCTCTTCCTACATTAAGAGGGTTTGGTTCAACCTATTACAGGGAAGAAAAGATCATGCTCCCAGAGACCCTACTGAGTTAGAATCTTCCCCCCAGAGATCCTTAGATCCGGCTTAGATGGAAAGAAACAAGAGAGTCATGGGAAAGGAGAGGTTATAAAATATGGACAGTGGTGTTTGTGGTTCATCAATCTATCAGCAGAGTATTTGTTAAGAGTTTACTATAAGACTAGAAAAACAGCTACAGAACTAGGAAGACTCAGGTCCCAATCTCACTGTTGACTCACACTGACTGTGTGACCCTGAGGGAATCATTTAGCCTCCCATTGCTCCAATAACTCTCTTAGACTGTACATTTCAGAGGTGTCAACCTGCACCAGTGGAAGGAGATTCCTCCACCAGAAGTTCTCTATAACAGCGAAATCACAGGTACAGTCTCTAGTCCCTATCTCCCTATCAGCTATGTGCCAGGCACTGTTAAGCACTGGAGATACAAAGAAAAAAACCAAAACAGAACAAAAAAATTCAGCTCCTGCCCTCAAGGAGCTTACATTAGGAGAAGACAACATGTATATAAATACCTAAATGCTGAGTAGAAGGTAGGGGCAGCTACGGGGTGCAGTGGATAGAGATGTTAGGAAGACCTGAGTTCAAATTCAGCCTCTGACACTCACCGTCTGTGTGGCCCCTGGGCAAACCATTTCAGCTTTGCTTCAGTTTCCTCATCTGTAAAATGAGGATAATAATAGCACCCATCTCACAGGGTTATGAGAATCATACAAGATAATAATTGCTAGACATTTGATGCAATATAAATATTTATCCCCTTCCTCCTAGAAGGCAACCTTAGAAGGGGAAGCCACTAGTATGGGTAGGGCTGGAAATGGCCTTGAAGGAAGGTAGAAGTGAGAAAGAAAAGTATTCTAGACAGGGGGAACAGCCAGGACAAAGACAAAGAGGCAGGAGCATAGTCTGTGAAGAACAGCAAGGAGACCAACATGGTGGAACCATTAAGTGTCTGGATTGGGGGAATGGGTAAGAAGCCTGGGAAAGTAGGAAGGGCCCAAGTTGAGAAGAGCTTTCCATGCCCAACCAAGGTTTCTTTCTCAGGCTTTAGAAAGCCACAGAATCTTAAAATTGAAAGGGATTTTAGAAACCATCTGGTCCCACCTCTAAAGCATCCCTGACAGATGGTCAAACCACACCCCACCTCCCACCACCACCATGATTTCTGTTTGAGAGAGGAAGACATCAGATGTTGGATATCTCATTAGGTTCACTAGATTGGTCTAATGAGATTCATAGAAACTTCTCACCATGTATTCTCCATCCCATGGCACCCAATTCCTAATTCAGGTACACCTAGCATCTGGTATTGCCTGTTGGGCTTCAGGAGAAGCAAAAAGGAGGCTAAAAAATCATAAAGTGAGGACAGAGGTAGGGGTAGTGATTTTTCCTTGTCCTTTGCTCTACCCTCCTATTTGCCTTTACAAATCTCTCTCTCTCTTTCTTTTTATCTCTCTTTCTCTCTCTGTGTGTGTGTGTGTGTGTGTGTGTGTGTGTGTGTGTGTGTGTGCTGGAGAAGGAAATGAAAAACCCCTCCAGTATCTTTGCCAGGAAAACCCCAAATGGAGTCATGAAGAGTTAGGCATAACTGAAAAGTGACTGAACAATGAGATCAAATAGATATAGATATAAAGACAGATATATAGACATATACACATGTATGTATATATGTTTGTATATGTGTATATTTGCATACACACACATGCATATATATATATACACAGAGAACAAAACAAAAAAGGCGAGTGGTTCATATGGATATATTCACTTAATCTCTTGGCTTTGTCTTAACTCACTGGATGACTCTGTCCCCTCCCTTTCCTGATGAATTTCAATGTACCCCAATCGCATGTACATGGCATCATTGAGTTGACCATATGAGCATGACTTAACTGTATACAGTGTTTTACTCCTTACTATAGGAGGCAAAAAAATAAAGTATATTAAAACTAAATTTTAGCTTCTTCAAGACCCCAGTAGGTAGCCCTTAATCAGTTTAGAGATATCTTCTAAACCCAGAAAATCTCAGTGCACAGTTCAAGTGCTTAGATTCAAATCTCAAATCTCTCTCTTTAACCTCTCCCCCCTGGAGCTAGAAAACCTCTACAATATCAGAGTGAGCAGCTATCACCAGAATTGGTCCATACATGTTCTCCTGGAGGGTCAATATCCAGTCAGTTGAGAGAACCTGAGAACTGAGGCACTAATTCTTCTTCTGACTTCTTTTCCCCATTTACTCCTCTGTGGCTTTGGAGGCTCCCCAATCTTGCTCTCCAACTCCTTCCTGACTTGTCAGTCTCTTATCAGATAGGTTATGTGGGATGCAAATCCCTCTTCATGGCTTGACATCACTAGTGGGATGTGAAACGGAGTTGAGGGCAGCCCTAAGCACAGAATTCCTATACCTGTCCTCTTTCTCTCTAGCTTTTCTCTCCTTGAATGCCTGCCCTACTATGCTTGATATCATTTCTACCTCATTTGGCACACATACTTCTCAGCTTTCCTTGAATCTTGTGCTCTCTCTCTCTCTCTCTCTCTCTCTCTCTTTTTTCTCCTCTCTCCCTCTCTTTCTATATGTCTCTGATCCTCTCCCCAACACTTAACATAATACCTGGTATACAGTATACACTTAATAAATGCTGACTCACTGACTAAGACCAGTAAAATGTACACTACCATCCAGAAAGGGGCAGAATTAGGAGACAGAGATGGTCAATTCTCTAAGAACCATAGGAAGCTTTCCCCCTGAGTACCTTCTGGTGCTGGGTGGAGCATATAGTTACCAAGGTTACCATGGTATTGCCAGCCCTTGACTCCTCACCCAATAATTTGATCAGGTAACTGGGTAGCCATGCCCTCAATGATAAAATAGGGAAATTCATGGGCAGTGTAGCTAAAAAAAAAAAGTAAGAAGAAAGCAAAGGGGAAAGATTGATTAAAGTATACATTGAAGAGTCCATATTTCTAATTTTGTCCATATTCAAAATTTTTCTTAGTCCCCATAGTTACTGATGGAAAATGACTTAGATAAGAAGAGACAAAGGGCTATTATGGCAGACATAACATTTAGCTGTTAAGTTCCTTGTGAAAAAGCTTGTTCCCTCCAAATTGAGCAAGACCACTTTCCTCATTCAACCTGATCACTTAAGCTCCCAGGTTATCTACCCTACCTCTTCCTATGTATAGCTAGTAGAGAGCTGGTCATTGGAATCTCAGCAGCAGCCCTCTGGGTGGTACCTGGAGAGGGGAGACAATATGCTTCGAGATTCAATGGAGTAGACAAGTACATCAATCAAACATAAAGCAGAGGTTGTGCTTGGGAGGCTCAAAAAGAGGTTTTGTAGATACAGGGACATGAGACAGGGAGAAACAGAGAAATTCCAGAGATTTTTCACGTGTAAGTGGATATTTCCTTTGAGAGTTTCTAGACTAAATAATACTCCTTGTGTCTAAATGGACTGCTGACCTGGCAATGTTCTCCGAGTTCTGGGTGAGCCCAAAAAGCCCCTGCAGCTGCCTGGAAGGAGATAGAAGCTAAGGGAGGGGAAATCTCCTGAAGACATTGTTTAATGAAAGACTAGCTCTTACTACCCCTCTTGCCTCCATTCCCAATGTACTTCTCAAATACAGGAGAAAAAAAGTATGTATGTGTACATATATAAACATATGTGTGTGCATACCTATCCACACATATGTATGTATATATACTTATATACACAAGTGTGAGTGTATTTATGTACACATGTGTATACACATCTGTACACATGCATGCATGCATATGCCTATGATGGGCCAGGCACTGTCAGGTACTCAGGAGTCAGAGACAAAAGTGAAACGGTCCCAAGGGGAACTCTCTCTAATCTTTCTCTCTGTCTCTCTCTGTCTCTGTCTCTCTCCTCTCCTCTCTTCTCTCTCTCCATATATATGTGTGTATGGATATAAACACAAATACATGTCTGTACATACATATATATCATATGTATAGTCAACTATTTCTACCTGTATCATACATACATACTAAATAAAATACACATGCATTCCTACATCGTTGATCATGCACACTTATGTGTAGTCGACTTTCAGAATAAAATGGGCTTTCTGGACAAGTGTGATAAGGCATAAGTGAGCCCTGTCACTGACTCGTCTGCGTTCTTCATCGAAACAGCACAGATTTTGAAAGTAGAACGACAAAAACCATTCTCTAGAAGTCTGAGGTCCCAGCTTTAAAGCCCTACCTTTCATGACCTTGGCCAGCTTTCTTCACCGTCTAGGTCTGGTTCTCACTTGTGAAATGCAGGGAAGTCCAAATTCTAGTCTGATGCTGTACTCTACCCTAGAATTTATTATATGTCATCATATTTTAGCATGTCTTTCAATACTTTTAAAAATACGAGACTGCAGACTCTCCAAAGCATTAAGCTACCACCAGTAACTTGTGTAACTTTGAAAGTGTCGGCTTCTTATGGGTTAAATGGGTGAAATTTAGCAAATTACAGCAAAAGTTCGCCTTTCAAAAGTGCGCTAGTTTTACGTAGAAATAATTAAGGCACTTTCCAAAAACTGTTGTCCGGAAGTCTGACAGATACTGACTTGGGAATTTTGTTCATGTGTTTCCACAAACCCTCCATAGAAGGTCCACTCAATGTCCTGGAAGCCTTTTTCAGGTTCTTTTCATATTTCCTATCTGCCAATGCTATACTGAGTTTGCCCATTGTACACTCACTGTATGTATGACCATCCCACCTTCTCTTCTATTCTGACATCCATGGCTAAGTGGTACTCAGAGTCAGGAAGACCCAAGTTCAGATTAAGCCTTAGACACTTATTAGCTGTGTGACCCTAGGCAAGTCATTTTCCCTCTGTGCCTCAGTTTCCCCAACTGTAAAATAGGGATAATAACAGCATCCACTTCACAGCATCATTGTCAAGATCTAATAAGAAGATATTTGTAAAAAAAAAAGTGCTTAGCACAGTGCCTGGCACATAGTAGGCATTGTATGTTGTCTTATTTCTGACCTCCTGCCCTGCACAGGTCATTGTTGGTTCTAAACAGCAACCTGCTTACATCTTTCATTCATCCTTCTTTTGCCATTTGAGTTACTGGAAATTGTGATTCTTCTGAGATCATGGCATTGGATTATTTTCTGCTAGGTCACATCAACAGGATTTTAAAGCACAATCTCTGATTGATTCATTGTTACCAAGGAGGATAGCAGAAGATTATGGGGAAGTTTCATGTCACAAAAGAGCAAAAAGTGGTTGAGGGGAAAACTGGTCTGAGGAGAGCATTGTGTTAAATGCAGCTAAATCAAATCATCACAAGGGTATTTGTAGAGATGAAAAATAGAATAAATAGATAAAGTGGAACAGATCTGTCAGCATTTCTAGAGTAACTAAATCTCAGCAGTGTTTGTCTGAATTCCTCTGGATTAGGTATATCATTTGAGTATCCAATACTAGGTGCAAGAATGTAACCATGGTGCTTAGTTAGGAAGAGCCAACCAGAAAATACAGATACAGAAAAGTAATCTATGGTGAAGGTGATACAATTTAAGATAAACACTGATAAGTGTATAAAATATCTTAAAGGAGAAAGACTCCAAACAATGGGAAAAGATCGTGGATGATACAATAACAAAAATAAGGCAACTGAGAAGACATCAACAACTGTCAATTCATATTCCTATTTTTTCATCTCTATAAAAATGTTAAGAGAATGATAAGTAATCTTTTAAAAATATGCTACCAATATAGTTCTGTAATTTATAATCTGGCACTTAGTACAGTGTAGGCATCTAATAAATGTTTGTTAACTTGGCTTAGAAAAGTACCTAAAGTACTGAGAGAGTAAGTGAACTACCCAGAGTTGCCCAGCTAGCATCTGTCAGAGGCGAAACTTGAGTCCCACTCTTCTTGATTCTGAGGCCACATCTCTATCCACCATGCCATACATAGGGAAAGAGAAAAGGGGAAAGGGAACATGTATTTAAGAAGCTACTGTATGCTAGTACTAAGTACTTTATAAATGTTAAAATGAAGAGGAAGAAGAAGAAGAAGAAAGAGAAGAAGAAAAAGGAGGAAGAGAAGGAGGAGGAGAAGGAGGAGGAAGATGAGGGGAGGAGGAGGAGGAGGAGAATTTATATACATTATCATTTGAGGGACTAATTGTTTTTTATCTTCCTTGACCAAGGACATAACGTCAAATTCTTTCCTTTTGAGTGTGCTTAGAGATTAAATGTCTGTAAAAAAGAGAGGGTTGTTCCTTCAAAGGATTCACAATAGAATGCCTAGAATTCTCTCTTCTCTATATTTAGAGGATAAAGGGCTATTTGTGCTTCTAGGGATCCTGGCCATTCCAGGAATGTTATTGAGTTACATCAAATGAGTAAGATCGAGGAGAAAATGGCTAATACTGGAGTGTGCTTCAAATATGGAATGTGCCTCAGCATAGCTGAGCATTGCTATGTGGATTTCAGATACTTGTCTTGTTCCATCTCTGAGCTGTCTGTAGTACCATTGGAGCTGATTTGGGTGGGGGAGGGGGGAATCTTTCTTGTAAATTTCTTTGCAAAGGATATGCTAATGACCAATCATGACTGACTGATGATGACATCTCTCCCACATTTCAGCAAAGAGGTGGCAGACTTCAGAGTCAGAACGAAACACACATTTACAGACACCATCCATGTGTCAATTTGCTTTCTTGACCCTATTTATTTGTTACAAGCAAAGACTCTCTGAGGAAGGGGAAACGGCTTCATGGGAAGTGAAAATGATTTTTAAAAAGCATCAATAAAGCAATTAAAGATAAGTAATAGAGGTTTATACTAGTTATAGGGTTAAAATAATAACAGTAGCCAGCATTTATAATAATGATTTAAAGTTTGCAAACCACTCTACATATGTTATCTCAGTGGAACCTCAAAACATACCTATGAGCTAGGTGCTATTATTATCACCCCCATTTTACAGATGGGGCAACTGAGACTGGGGTGGTTTAATGATTTGCCCATGGGAACAAGAAAGAAGAAGGGAATGAGCATCTACAATAGCACCTACTATGTGCTAGGCACTGTGCTAAGTGCTTTACAAATATTCTATTATTTAATCCTCCCAACAACTCCATCTTTTTTACAGCTGAAGAAACTGAGTCAGATAGAAGTTAAGTGACTTGCCCAAGGTCACATCACTTCTAAGTGAATGAGGCCAGATTTGAACTCATGTCTTCCTGACTCCAAGTCTAGCTTTTTATCTACTTGGCTGTCTCACAAAGCGTTATTGTAATAATTGGTTCCTCTGTATCAAGTATTATATTGTGGACATACATGCAAATTTCATGAGCAAAGGCATCTAAACATGAGAATTAGCACACTATGCATAGACTAAGACCTATAAAGGTTTTTTCCCCCACTAAGATCTGTGAACTAATAAACAAGGTAACTCTGCTTTTAACTGGTAGCCAGTGATGAAGAACTTTGGTTTTGCTTCTTGAAAAACTAGGAACTGAACCCGCTTTTCTCTCTTTGCACTGAGGCAAACACTGACTTGTGCTCACTCAGAGGAGAGGCTTCTCCCAATGATGTGTCATTCTGTTCCTGATAACTGGTACATTGTGCCAAAGGACATTTTCTCATACACTGGTGAATGAGGAAGGCAACCTGGGATGATGGAAAAGAGCCAGAGGGCCTGGGATCAAATCCTTCCCTCTGACTCTCATTACTTTTATGATCTCAGGGGAGGCGAGGAGGGGAAGAGGGGGGGAAAGGGGGGGAGAGAGAGAGAGAGAAGGAAAGGAGGGAGGAAAAAGGAAGGGAGGAAAGAGAGGGAAGGACAGAAGGAAAGAAAGGAAGGAAGAAAGGAAGAAAGAAAGAGGGAAGGGAAGAAAGAGAAGGAAGGACAGAAGGAAAGAAAAGAAGGAAGTAAGGAAGAAAGGAAGTAAGAAACAAAGAGAGAGAAGAGAGGAAGGAGGGAAGGAGGAAAGGAAGGAAGGAGAAAAGAAGGAAGGAAGAGGAGGAAAGAAAAAGCGCTAATTAGGAGCTTACTGTGTCCTCACTCTGAAGGGAGAAGATAACATACAAAGAAGCTAGAAGGGGTTGGGAGGTCAGAGGTCAACATGGTTTAGAAATTCTAAGAGGTTGGAGACCTGGTTCCAGACAAGGTAAGAGGCAAGTTCACCTACTGGAGCCCAGAGTCACAGAGGCAGAGTATCATTTCAGGTGTGAGGAGATGGGGAGGATGGTTCAGAAAGAGTCTCAGTTTCCTCATTTATAAAATGAGAGATTTGGACTACATGTCCTCTAAGGTCCCTTCTAGGTCTGAATCGATGATTCTGTGATCTTTAATCTCATCAATATGATTATTTGCTCCAAAAAATGCACATTGCAACCTATCTGTGCCTCCTCTCCTGGATCATTTTTGTTTAGGCTTTTCCATAAATTTGCTATGGAAAGGCCTCTCACTGGGCCAGGTGGCTTCCACACTATCAGCTATCCTTTACCCTTGCCTTATGACCCATGTTCATTTTAGATCATATATTTCTTTGATAACATCCTTTTCTCCAGTTCTCCTCTCTAATTCCTCCTTGGTTACGTGGGGCACCACAAGCCTCCCCTCCCTGCCTCCCTGGTGAGCCTTCCTTTCAGTTCTTTAGAGGTTTATCTTCTATAACTTACAACCATATACCAACACCGATAGACTATTGGTATTAAAAATATGGACCTTTGTTTCTGGGAGAAATTAGGGGTCATGAGGGAGGAGACAATCTGTGGAGAAGACGGGATGAAATGGGATAACTTGTACACGGAAAGGGTAGCCGAATAAAAGGCCACACCTCTTCATATCAGTCAGGGGTGAAGGAGGAAATAGTAGAGGAAGATATCTGAGTGGTATGAGATGAGGAGGGGGGACAATTAGTGAATCAGTCAATGAACATTTCTTAAGTGCCTACTATGTGCCAAGCATTGTGCTAAGCTCTGACGATACAAAGAAAGGTAAAAGACAGTGCCTATCCTCAAGGAGCTCCCAGTCTAATGTTGAAGTAACACTCAAATAACTATGTACCAACAGACTAGATACAGAATAAGTTGGAGATAGTGAAGAGAGGGAAGAACTAGAATTAAGAGGAATAGGGAAAACCTTCCTGTAAAAGGTGAGGTTTTAGCTGGTACTTGAAGGAAGCCAGGATTGCCTAGAGGCAGGGATGAGGAAGGAGAGCATTCCAGGCATGGAGGACAGTCAGAGAGGATATCCAAAGTTCAGAGATGGAGGGTCTTATTTGGGGAGCAGCAAGGAAGCTAAGAGTACATTGGAGGGAAGGGAGATGTATATTGGAGGGGGAGACTGGACAGGTATGTGTGTGGTGATGGGAACCTAGGTATTTTTATATTTTCTATTTGATCCTGGAGATGATAGGGAGCCACTGCAGTTTACTGAATAGGTAACTTGGTTGTACCTATACTTGAGGAAAATCACTTTGTCGGATGAATGGAGGACAGATTGGAGTAGTGAGAGACTCAGGGCAGGTGCAACTGGGAGAAAATAGCTAGTCTCCCATTATG
Source organism: Notamacropus eugenii (assembly GCF_028372415.1). Lineage (NCBI taxonomy): Eukaryota > Metazoa > Chordata > Mammalia > Diprotodontia > Macropodidae > Notamacropus > Notamacropus eugenii. Next base: position 48,491,033 of record NC_092876.1, read on the forward strand.
CATAGATAAAGTGGGGAGGCATATTTTTTGAATGGGATCAAAAAGAAAGCCCTGACCTCTCCAAGCTCCTTGCACATTATTCCCCTTCACATAGTCCATGATCCAATGAAAATGGTTTACTTGGCATTCCTCTCACCTCCTACCCCTTTGCCTTTGCCCAGACTGTCCCTTATGTCTGCAATGGGATTCCTCCTTAGAATGCCTCCTTCCTTCAAGGCTCATCTCAGTCCCATATTAGGCTTATCTTTATCCCTTCCAGCTGCTGGGCACCCTTCTCCATGCTTCCATCTTCCTTTTCCCCAAGCCCAACCTCTGTCCCCAATAATGCTTTGTTGGTTTTGCTACTGATTTTCCTATGGACCCATAACATCATGGGCCAGCTAGGCGGTGTAGAGGATAGAGTGCCAGCTCTGGACTCAGGAAGTTTTCTCTTCATGAGTTCAAATCCGGCCTCAGACACACTAGCTCTGTGACCCTGGGCAAGTCACTTCACCCTGTTTTCTCAGTTTCTTCATCTCTAAAATGAGTTATAGAGGAAAATGGCAAACCACACCTTTGCCAAGAAAACCCCAAATGGGCTCATGAAGAGTTGGACACCACAGAAAAATGACTGAACAACAACATAACATCATAATTCAAAGAACAGAATCCTGGACGTGGCATCAGAAGACTGGAATTTGCATGCTGATTCTGCCACTGACTAGCAACTTGTGCATCAATGGCTAACTGATGTCTCCCCTGAGATGAGCTGCCATCTACGCTGTATGTATGTTGTGGGCACCGAGTTACTTACATCCTGTCTCCCCTGTTACATTGTGAGTTTCTCAAGGGCAGGAGCCATGTTTCTGCCTTACCTGGTATCCCCCACACCTAGCACAGCATCTGGCCCATGATAGGTATTTAATACATGCCTTTTGGCTGACTGATCCATTGCCCTTATCTGGACCTTGGTTTCTTTTTCTGTAAAATAATAGGATTAGACAGAGAGGTTTCTAAGGTCACTTCTGGCTTTAAATTTGTAAACTTAGGGTTTTCAATTTATCTGTGTGGGGGAACTCAGGTAGAAATTCCTTCCACTGATTCAATTAGGCATCTTGTCCTTTAGTTAGAATCTTAGAAATTCACTTGGAACACTGAGAAATGAAAGGACTGACTTACTCATGGTGCTACAGCCAGTATGTGTCAAAGACTAGATTTGAACTTTGGTCTCCAGACACCAAAGACGGCCCCTCTCTCTGCCATAACTCCCTGCCTCTCATTATTTGTATTTACTTGACATATGGTTTATATTTTCTAGGCTGCATATGTTTTCCCCAATGGCATGGAAGCTGTTTGAGGACAGGAAATACTTGGTTTAAGTCTTTTTGTCACCCAGTGCCTACCATGATGCCTTGGCACACAGTAGATACTTAATGCTTGTCCATGAAAGATTACATTCTCCAACCTCCATGAATCCTTCTGGAGTTGAGAATGTTGGCCCAAACCAAGTTTCAAGCTGGTTTTAACTAGAGAAGGGATATGTTGGGTCTTTATACTAGACAAAGTGTTGAAATGGACCAGACGGTGAGTTGATGAAATTTGTTCTTCAGTTTAATCCAACAGGAATTTATAGAGGGCCAGCTCTTAGCTACTCTGCATTCTTTCTCTCCAGAGTTCTCAGGAATCTTCTGGGGGATGGAGGGGGGAATCTCTGAACCCAGCTAAGAAGCAATGGTGGCCTTTATCTGAAAGCCATGGAGATGGGGAGCCTTGGACATTTTCTGACCGTTAAATTCACTGTGGTTGCCCCCACCTCTCTGGGTGCCAGTGATTTCCAGTGTTATCTTGGCATTCAGACCACATTTAGAAGCAGGCTAGACATAGCCTGTCTATTTATAGTGCTGGTACATGACTGGGCAGCTCATGGGTGCATATGTTTTCTGATATGGTGAAAAATAGCTATTGATACTCTTGAATGAATTAGATGCCAACTGGCAAGACAGGAGGTGGTATTCATGGTTGGTGTTTCTGTTCTCTTTTTGCAGCAAGCAGGTACTCATGCAGAAGATTTTGTTAGCCCTGATTCCACAAGCATGCATTAAGTGCCTGCCATGGGCCAGGCGCTATGCCAGGGTCTGGGGATACAAAAAGAAGCAAAAAACAATTCCCCACCCTCAAGGAACTGGGTGTCACAATGGAGAGAGCTCCAGGCCTGGAGTGGAGTAGACCAGAGTTCAAATCCAGTCTCAGGTACTTATTAGTTGGGTGACTCCAGGCAAGTCCATTAACCTCTACTTCAGTTTCGTCATCTATAAAGAAGCATGACTAAGCCTCCACCACTGGGTGAATATAGGAGATTAAAAGAGAAAAGGAAACTGGGCCAGAAGTCCTAGAGGCTCTAAGCCTTTGAGAAGGGAGAATGGTGGGGCTGTTGAAATGAAAAGGAGGGGAGGGGAGCTGGTTGGGGTGCAGGGGTTGAAAGGATGAACTTTGTTTCAGAAATGTGGGTTTGAGGAGACAAGACATCTCACAGACATACTATGATTGGATTCAATTCATTTCAAGCTTCTACCCTATGTGCCAAGCCCTGTGTGAGGTGCTAGGGATGCAAAGGCAAAGGTGAAGAGGCATCCCTTCTGTTACCTTTCCTACATACACGAACCAATGAAATCATAGTGCTGGGTGCTGCCCTCTTTTCCCCTCATCTCCCATTCCACCCCCCCAAAAAAGCAGAAAGTAACTTTAGGGGGATGTTAGGAACTGAGGGAACAAAGGGTACACAGAAAATTAAAGACAAAACATATACAAATGTATATTATGGGGGGGGGGGGTATTACAGGATCTAAAATGCAGAGGGCAGTACAGTAGCTTATTAACCACAGAATGGGAAGGTGGAATGAGGCTAGTACAGGGGGAAGAGAGGCAGAGAGAGAGAGAGGGAGACAGAAAGAGACATAGAGAAACAGAGAAAGAGAGAGGGGAGCAGGAGAGAAAGCAGGGACTGAGACACATAGAAAGAGGAGGCAGTGGGAGAGAGACAGAGACAGAGAGCGAAAGATAGAAACAAGGATGGAGGAGCAAAGAGAGACAGGGGGATTGAAAGAAAGAGAAAAACAGAAAGGGAGAGAGAAGACAGAGAAAAAGATCCAGAGAGACATACAGAGAAGACAGAGAAAGAGAAACAGAGGCAGGAAGAGATACAGCTTGGGCACAGTATTTTTTAGGAAAGATATCAAGAAGATAGTGAACCTCCCCAAGAGGGAGAATGTAGTGACTCAGCCCACTCCCCAGGAGAAAACAGCCAGGAAGATGAAAGGCCTGCATCAGTGGTATCAGATGAGGACAGGTCAAAGAGACTGGAGCCCTTCAGCCTGGAGAAAAGATGCTTTACAGAAATAGGAGGGCAGCCTCCATGTACTTAAAAGGCTCTCCCACAGAGCATCAATGAAATCTATCCTGGTAGGCCCCAGAGGGCAGAATTATGAGCCGCTGAAAAAACCTCCAGAGTGGCAAATTTAAAATTTAAAAACCCTATAGCCTGAGAAAGCCAGACCCAGCCAAAGGAATGACATCTTTGTGCCTGCTACAGTAACGGTCCGTGTCCATCGGTGTTTCTCATCCACGGTTCCTTCCAACCCAAGCCTATCATCTGCTTGATGGAACTGGCCTTTCTGAAGGAACCGGGACCTTGCAATCATGGCCTGGCATGTCCTTTACCCCATGGTATTTGAAGAACATTCTTGGTTTCTTCTTGGGACTCTGAGAAGGTTTTCAGGGAAGGGTAGATTATTTCTGTCTCTTGGATTTTCCATTCCATACTTTATATTCACCACTCAGTTTGATTTCTCTCTGTCTAGTGGCAGCCCTGCTCTCTCTGTTTGGCCTTCCACAAGTCCCTGAGCCACGTTATTTAGATTACTTCAGGCTGCTTCAGGAAAAATCTCCAGAAAGGGAAGAGAGATGGGGTCAGGGTTGGCAGCCCTCAGGGCCAGTTGAGTCTGACACAGATCTGGAACTGAGCATAGCAGAGTAACCCAGAGGAAAAGCATCTCTGACACTTCCTTCTCTGACCACTTTTCCAATCCAAGCTTCCTAGCTAAGAGGTGAAGAAGCCGGGTGGTCCAATGGGCAGAGCATTTGAGGACATGGATTCATATCCTGACTTTCCGTATGATCTTGGACAAGTCCTTTAGCCTTTCTGTGCCTCAGCTTTCTCACCCACAAAATGAGGGAGTCAGATTCAGTGGCCTCCCAGCTCTAAATAGGTAATAAAATATATATTTACGTACATATAATATATATTTGAAATCATTAGAGGTTTTCCCTCTCCTTTCCCAATAAAAAGCTGTTCCCGGCACATGCCCGCCCTATCCATCACATCATGGAGTCTCTATCAGGAAGGATCACAAAAGGGTAAAGGCCCTTTGATTTAAGGCAATGTAGGTACATACTGGGAGCAGAGTTTGTGTACATTACCAGCAGCAGTAGCCGCTAAGGGCTACTCCCCAGAGGGCAAATGGCAGAAATGCTGGGACCCTCTGTGGAGTGAAACTCTTGGGAACGTGGCCATGCCATGATGTGGCCTCCATTAAACTGCCATTGTTGGGATTCTGGGGCCTTCCCCTCCCCCCACTCCTCAGTGTGGGTTAGGTTGACAACCAGGGGCAGTTCCAGGCACTCTCTCTGCCTCCCCACACCTGGAATGCTCTCCTTCCTCGTTTCTGACCTACTGACCTCCATGGCTTCCGTTAATACCCAGCTAAAATCCCCCTTCTACAGGAAGCCTTCCCCAACCCCTCTTCATTCCCATGTTTTCCCTCTTTTATTATTTTCTATTTATCCTTGCTTTGCATATATTTGTTTGCAAGTTGTCTCCTCCGTGAGATTATAAGCTCCTTGAGGTCAGGGATTGACTTTTGCTTCTTTTTATATCTCCTTAGCACTTAGCACAGAGCCTGGTTCGTGTGGTTAAGTTGTTTCAGACTCTTTGTGACCCCACTTGGGGTTTTCTTGGCACAGATACTAGAGTGGTTTGCCATCTCCTTCTCCAGCTCATTTTACAGAGGAGGAAACTAAGGCAAACAGGGCGAAGTGACTTGCTCAGGGTCATACAACCAGTAAGTATCTGAGGCCAGATCTGAACTCACAAGGGTGAGTTTTCCTGACTCAGACCCAAAGCTCTATCTACTGCACTACCCAGCTGTTCCTGACACATAGTAGGCACTTAATTAATGCTTATTGATTGATTTGTTGTTGTTTAGCCATTTCAGTTGTGTCTGACTCTTGATGACTCCATTGGGGTTTTCTTGTCCAATAAACTGGAGTGGTTTGCCTTTTATAAGCTCCTTGAGGACAGGGACAGGGACTGGCTTTTGTCTCTTTGAGGAAAACTGAGGGCAACAGTTAAGCTTCTTGACCAAGGTCACATAGTACATGGACTGAGACTGGATTTGAACTCAGGTCCTCCTGACTCCCAGTGTTCTCTCCACTGTGCCACCTAGCTGCCCTGATTGATTAATATTGTAGAATTAGCATATGGAGAAAAGCAATGTAGACCTTAAAGAGCCAGAAAATGGAAGCATACTGGTCTATTCCATGTTTCCTCTTAATCCTCATTCGATCTACCACCTCTCTGACTTTGCCCAGGCTGTCTGCCATGCCTGGAAAGCTTTTCTTCCTTGTCTTCATCTCTTGGAGTTCTTAGGCCCCTTTTAGACTCAGTTCAAATGTTGTGTCTGGCAAAAGGCCCTTCCTGCTTCCCACAATGGTTAACTCTCCCTCTCCCCCAATTATTTGCTGTTTCCTCTTCATGTATTTGAAATTTACTTCTCTGTGTTCATGTTTCCCCCAAGTAGAATGGAAGTTCCCTGAGGGCAGGGCCTGTTTCATTTTGATTTTGTATCCCCCATGGCTAACAGTGCTTGACATATTTTGTTGTGGTTCATACATTTCAGCTGTGTTCGACTCTCTGTGGCCCCATTTGGTGCTTTCTTGGCAAAGATACTGGAGCGGTTTGTCCTGTCATTCTCCAGCTCATATTACATGCTAGGTGCTTAATAAATGGCAGTTGAATAAATGAATCTGATGTAAACATAGATTTGTGTTGTCATTATAAATAGTGCGAGACAGAGGAGTCAGATAACCTTAATGAAACTTGTCAATACAAAACACACCCAAGGAACTACCATTTCCAGGCCTGAGGTCAAATTCTGAATTTCTTTTACATGTCGTGGGACCAGTGGTGAAAGTTTAAAATTCAGATCCCCAAACAAAAACTCTGCAAATGCCTCTTAGTGCTGGATTTGGAGTTTTGAAGAGTTGAGCTTGAATTCTGCCTCAGACACTAGCTGTGTGAACATGGGCAAGTCCTACAACTTCTGTGTCTCAGTTTCCTCATCTGTAAAATAGGGGTAATAATGCCTGTAGCACTTCCTTTATAGGTTGCTTTTAGGATTAAATGATAATGGATGAAAATGACTTCTTGTATATTTATTTGCATGTTGCCTCCCTCATTAGATTAAAAACTCCTTGAAGGCAGGGTCTGTCTTTTACCTCTTTTTGTATCCTCAGTGCTTAGCAAATGCTTATTACAGATGCTTAACAAATGTTTATTGATTAACTGCATTAGGGATGGAGAATGGGCCAGTGATTTCCTTGGGAAAGGATAAATGATGATCTCCCTCAACCAAGGGAAATCTAAAACTTCCAATCTTAGGGAGAATTGTCTGGAGAAATGAAAGGTTTAAGTGACTTGCCCAGGGTCACACAGTCAGGACGGTGGGCATCGGACCCAGGTCTTCCCAGGTCTCATTATTGTGGCTAATACTATAATTATTCTTTTCCTCTCACTGACAGGCCTTCCCCACCCACATCCCCACAACCCCCAATGCCTTCCTATTATTCCCATACAGCCTCTGTCTCTTCGTCAGTCACGTGCTCCTGTGGGAGTCCCTGGGTGCTCCTCCGCTCAGTTTTCTCCTGCTTTCCCCTTACTGAGCCCCTCAGCTCACCCTCCAACCAGTCCCCTTCCAGTGGAAGTCTGATCTGCTTCTTCCATTGCTTCCCCCAGCCTTGTGGAAGCTGTTTAGGTAGCATGCAAGCCCCAGGACAACTCTCATCAAGAACCACCACAGGAGGGATGAGTGGTGCCCAATTCTTGTCTGGGTGAAAGCATTTGTAATAGTCTCCATTCTGACCTCATAGAAACCCACAGTTACCAAGAAAAAAAAAATTGATGGAGTTTCTTGGAAGAGCAGCTGTTCCAGTGTTTGGCAGAGTTTATGTAGCTATACTGACTTTTTTTTTTAAAGGAAGCCTATAATACTGAGTTATGTGTCAAATGTTCAGACCCAATTCCTCTCTGGATCATGGTTAGCTTCCAGTTTCCTAGTGGCTTTACCTCAAACTGAAGAAAATAAGAAATATTCAGTGTTTCCCTTTGTCTACCAATTTTTTGGGGGAAAGAAATGTTTATTGATTAACCAATTTGGGTCATTTGAGAAACTTAGAATGAAGTGATTTTTGTTTCTAAGATTTTAAATTTTTTGTCAAAAATCTATTTTTCAGGCAGTTTTTCTATGTTATTCTGACCATTCAGTCATTTTTCAGTTATTTCTGACTTCCTGACCCCATTTGGGGTTTTCTTGGCAAAGATACTGGAGCGGTTGTCATTTCCTTCTCCAGCTGATTTCATAGATGAGGAAACTGAGGCAAACAGGGTGAAGTGATTCGCCCAGGGTCACTCAGTTAGTAAGTGCTTGAGGCTGGATTTGAACTTAGGTCTTCCTGAGCTGGGTACCACCTGCCTCATATTTGGTTTAGTTATACTTATTTGCATTTCTTTCTACATATTTATTTACATGGTGTCTCCTCCTCCTATGCTTCAAGAGCAGGAATTGACTTTTAACCTACTTTGTACCCCCAAAGCCTGGCATATAGTAGGTGCTTAATAAACGCTTGTTAATTTGACTTCTTGAGAGGTCAGAGGTAACAACAATCCTTGTTAATGCTACTGCCTTCCCTCTGATTATTGCCCCAATTTATCTTCTCTACATCCTGTTTATCAGTGATGTCTCCCTGTCATCACCTCCATTAGAGTGAGAGCTCTTTAGGTCAGAGACTGTTTTTACCTTTCTTTGTATCCTTGGCTGCTTAGTACAATGACTGAAACATAGTAGGCACTTAATTAATGATTGTTGATGAGCTGAACTGATAGATGTGTTTCCATTCATTTGCTCATTTATTAAACACCTATTGCATACCAGGGGCAGCTTGGTGGTGCAGTGGACAGAGCACCAGTGCAGGAGTCAGGAGGACCTGAGCTCAAATCTCACCTCAGACACTTGACACTCACTAGCTGTGTGACCTTGGGCAAGTCACTTAACCCCAACTGCCTCATCCTAGGTCATCTTCAGTCATCCTGATGAATACCTGGTCACTGGATTCAGATGGCTCTGGAGGAGAAGTGAGGCTGGTGACCTGCACAGCCCTTCCTCACTCAGAACAAAGTCAAGTGCAAGTCATGTCATCATTTCTCTGATGGCGTGGTCTTCTTCAGCAACAAAGGATGAAAACACACACTGCATACCAAGACTATCCTAAGCCTGAGAAACAGACATAGGAAAAGTTTCTACCCTCAAAGAGTTTACATACTAATGGGGCAGACATGTATACAAAACACACACACATACACACACACACACACACACACACACACACATACACAAGATAGCTTGGGATGGAAGGACATGCACCAAGGTGGGACAAGGGGGCAGTCAGGGAAGGGCTAGGGCTGTGGAACATCACAGGTTGACCAGCTTTGTTGGACGTGTTGAGGAGTTTACTAAATTGCACTTTTATACTTCATTATAAGAGGTGGCTCTCAGAGGAAGAGAAGGGTAGCAATATATTTGAAAATGAAGGCAATGGGGGCAGTTAGACAGCACAGTGGATAGACCACTGGAAGACCTGAGTTCAAATCCAGCCTCAAGCACTTACTAGCTGTGTGACCCTAGGCAAGTCACTTAACCCCAACTGCCTTTTGAAAGGAAGGAAGGAAGGAAGAAAATGAAGTCAATGTAAAAATGAAAGATATGAATAAATTTTGAAAAGAATAAACCCACAAAAATGCATCTATATATTATGTGTATTGTTTATATACTGTGTATGTGTTATATACCACAAGATAGTATTTACTATATATTATACAGTCTTAAAGTCTACGCAAAAGACTGAAGACTGGAAGAAAAAAGACTAAAGCCTAAAGTCTTAATGCAGTTTTCTTCTAATAAAACTTAAAACTACACTACGATTTTTGAAACGTGCTGGAGAAAGAAGGAGGGAGAGAGAAAGAAGAAAGAGAGAGGAGAAGGAGGGAGAGAGAAAGGAGAAGGAGGGAGAGAGAGAGGAGAAGGAGGGGGGTAGAGAGACAGAGAAAGAGAGGAAAGAGAAAGAGAAAGAGGAGGGAGAGACAGAGACAGAGAGGGATGAAAGGAGAAAGGAAGAGAGAGGAGGGAGAACAAGAATGAGAAAATGGGGGAAGGAGAAAGGGAGAAAGAGAAAGAGAAAAAAATGTATTTCAGGTGACTTTTTTGTTGTTGTTGGAAATAACTAAGTGTAGACCTAACTGCAGAATTCCACATTGCCAGGAGTTCTAGGAGGGATGGGGTCCCCCAGGATTACAATGTGGAAAGTCCTCTCATGGAGGGAGGGGGCCCAGCTGCTGTCTTGTGCCAATGTCCAGTGTTCTTGGGCATCTTCCGCCTTTTCCCACCTGGCTCCAGCCTCACCTTTCCAGAGGTCTTCTCCTTATGCCTCACCTGAACTTTGGAACCCAAGGTCCCTTCCAGGATCAGTCAAAGGGCACCGCCTACATGAGGCCTTCCCTGATTTCCCCCTCTTTAGGCCCTCCCCAGGCTAGTTACTTGGTATATATTTTCCATTTGCTTCTCTGTAACCATGTTGCTTTCCCTTGGAATGTAAAGTTATCAAGAGCTGCAGAAACTGTTTCCTTTTGTCTTTCTATCGCTATGGCCTAGCTCACAGTAGGCACTTCATAGATGCTTGCTCCACTGAACTGGATTCCTCCATCCCATTCTCCATGACGGTGGATTGCGTAAGAAGCCAGGTTCAGATGTTTGAGAGGTGGATGGCCCCCTCTAGTGGACCACAAAGTCAGCATCCCTTCCCAGTCTGGCTTTGGTCGGAGCCGAGCAATGTCAAAGTGGAATTCTTGTCTCAGGAATGCCCACCCCATAACATCTCGTGCCATTGCGCAAAGCCCCAGAATAGTCACAAGATCACAGAGCCGGAAAGTCAATGACATTTCAGGTCTCCGTGTCCAGTCCCCTGCCTGGAGTTATGCAGTTGTGTCTGAAGCCAGATTTAAACCTCATTCTTCTCAACTCCAGGTGTTTTATCCATTACACTATACTGCTTCAAATTTAAGAAGGGTACTTCTGTATGGGTCCCAGGGTTTTTAGAAGACAGGGCAGTGGGACATCTTGGATTTAGAAAGAGAAGGGCCAAGGCAAAAGGATGGAAGGAATACCTGTGGTTATGGGATGTGCATAACTAAGGTCAGTTCATACCACTGAGACTGCTCTCATGACAAGACCACAGAAGCCATGTGGTCCCATGCTCCTAACCTAACAGCTTCAGTGAAGACGGCCTTAAAGAGGTCACTCCACTCACTAGTGTGTCTTGGCTCCCATTAAACCACTCATTGCTGCAGCTGTAGGTTTTTCCACTTAGGGGAATTAGTTGAGCACTGTTCTGAAGTTAAGAAGGCTTTGGGTTGGACTAGGCCCCTCTAAAGATACAGAATAATAGTCCTTGGCAGATCTGACCATTGAAAGTCCCTAGAAAGAGCCAAAAATCTAAATGCATGCAAAAGGGTGTGGTCTACACCATTCTTGGCCCAGGGAAAAGAGATGAGAAAATGTACATTTCGCTTTTCCTTGAAGGGGTGGGGGACCATGGGTGTGGAATGTTATATGCCTGTCAGATGGAGTCACTGTGTCAGCAGATGTACAGCTGGAAAGGAACCTAGGGGTCAGTTACTCTCCCCTCATTTTGAAAATGAGGAAGTAGTGTGGTATAATGGAAGGCATCCAGACTCTAGAATCAGAGTACCTGGGTTCCAATTCTGACTCTGATGACCAGCCTCTTAATTACCCTGCTGTCTCATTTCCCTCCTTTGTAAAATGAGTCATTTTGACTCTATGACCTCTGAAAAAGTCCCTCTCAGCTATAGATCTTCAATCTTATTCATCTGAAGCCTAGAGACATTAAGTGACTTGGCTTGGGTCACACAGTGACCTCGAGGTGGCTAAATAGTCAAAGCACTGGGCCTAGAGTTGGGAAGACCTGAGTTCAAATCCAGCCTCAGATACTTCCTAGTTTTATGACCCTGACCAAGTCACTTAACCACTGTTTGCCACTAATATAAAATGGGAATAACACCACCACCTACCTCTCAAGATTGGCATGTAAATGGAAAGCACTTAATATTGTGCCTGACACATGCTAGGCCCTTTATAAATATTAGCTATCATCTCCTTCATTAAACTAAAATCCTTGAGGGCAAGGACAGTCTATTCCCTCTTTTTGTATGCCCAGCCCTTGGCGTGGTGCCTGGCACATAGTAGGCACCATGTATATGCTTGTGGACCTACTGACAAAGATAGTAAGTAGGAAACTGAAGGAAACTCAAGTTCCTTGAGGGTGGGGACTATCTTTTTTCCCCTTTTGTATTGAATTCAAATTCTTTTGGTTTTGGGTTTTTTGCTTGTCGCAAAGGAAGAATTACTGGTTTGAAAAAGACCTACTAGTAACTAAAGTGTATGTTTGTCCCTTGTTGCCGATGAAGACCATACCATCAGAGAAATAATGACATGACTTGCACTTGACTTTGAGTGAGGGAGGGCTGAAGTAAGTAACATATAAAAAGCAAAAGCCACCAATAAAATGTTCAAACAAAAGTTTTAATGGTCTACCAGAGGTGGGGAACCTGTGACCTTGTGGTCACATGTGGACCTCTAGGTCCTCAAATGCAACCCTTTGACTGAATCAGGGCCATATGTGGCTTTGAGGCTACAGGTCCCCCACCCCTAGCCAAGGCACAGTTCAATGTCATGACGTTCCTTATAGGGTCAGGAAGGGATCCCACATGGTCCTAGGTGGCACAGTATATAGAGTGAAAGATGTGAAATTAGAAAGACTTGAGTTCAAATCCCAACTCAGACACTCTACTTAGCTGTGTGACTCGGGGCAAACCACTTAACCTTTCAGGTCTCATTTGTAAAAGGAAGATAATAATTGTGCCTACCTTGTCAGGTCAAAATAAAGAACATACAGAAAATGGCTTGTGAGCCTTAATGAACTCCGTAAATGCTGGCTATTATTATCAAGCATTGGTGGATTGTTGCATAAAAGATTCAACAGGAAAGATTATCTTCTCTCAGAGTCTTGTCTTCTAGCCCAGGAGGATGAAAAGCGGCACGTTCAGAATTCATGCCCACCCTGATATTTCAAAAATTCCCCCACACTCAGCAGACAACATGCCTGACATTACCAGAGCTAATACCAAGACTTCCTATCACAGGCTGGATGACTTGGTTCCCATTAATAACATCTGCCGCTGTGCTGCTCAGATTGCAACAGCAGGGCTCCAGAAGGCTCCACTGCTGGGCACTAGGGATTGGAAAAGAATTCCTCCCCCACCTCCACTCCACATTCATTTTATCCAGGTGATGGGTCCTTTCCAAGTATCCCTGCTAGTCTAGGAAGGGGGCAGGACTCAGAGCACCATCAAAGGGAGGAGACGAAGGATCAATTGGTCAAACTCTACAGTCCCGGACTTATCCAATGGACAATGTGACATCCATCACCTGCAAAGAGTTTGGCATCGTTTGAGGCCAGGCTATATCTGAGCACTCGTCTGGGACTCATCAGGAGGAAATTCAAAAGATCCCTCCCCAACATCGCCAATCCCCACATGGGAAGATCCTGAAGGTTTCAATTACATGCTGGCCCCAACACTCAAAATTTTAGCTTTTTTTTTTTTTTCTTGAAATATAAGAATACCAGTGACCCAAACTTGAAAACATTCTCCTAGTTTCATCGGGGCAGGAAATTAAGAGCTTTCTTCTCTTTGGAATCTGGACAAGGGCCCTGTGCCCTTGATGGCTTCAGTGTTGTGGTCTTTTCAGAGAACTCTTTGTAGGAAAGTAGAAATGGTCTGCCACCTCTTTCTTTGAGGGAAGACATTATGTTGTATCATCTCTTTTCCAGGCTTTAGCTGATTTCCCAGGTAAACAGTAAACAGGGAATCAGCCATAGAAGCATGGATCTATAACTGGAAGGTCACTTAGAGGCCATCTTTCTTCCTTGTCTTCCTTCTTTATGCCTTCCTCCCTTCTTTTCTTCCCTCCTTCCTACCTCCTGTCCTTTCTTCATCCTTTCTTTCCTCATATCTTTCTTCCTTCCTTCTTCCCTTCCTTCTTTCCTTCCTTCCTTTTCCTTTTTTCCTTCTTTCCTTCTTTCCTTCCTTCCTTCCTTCTTTCCTTTTTTCCTTCTTTCCTTCATTTCTCCCTTTCCTCCCTCCTTCCTTCCTCCCTTCCTTCATCTTTTCTTTCCTTCCTTTCCTCATACCTTTCTTCCTTCATCCCTTCCTTCTTTCCTTCCTTCCTTTCTTCTCAATTCCTTCCTTCTTTCCTTTCTTCCTTCTTTCCTTCCTCTCTTCCTTCCCTTCTCCCTCCTTCCCTCCCTTCCTTCCAGTTATAGGTTGGACCAGATAGCCTCCAAGGCCCCATCTAACTCCCAAACTGTTATGATTCTCTGAGTTTCGCTCTTCCCCTTGATGGAAGGGTAAACCCCACTCCTTCACTCTGGGATCTTAGAGCTGCTGGTGTCAGATCTGGCTTGCCTAGAGCATCTCTCCTCCCACATTAGACATGCCATGAAGTAAAATTGATGGAGCCTGGCTGATGCCATGAAGTCAGGAGGCAGTCTCCTTTGTTTACAATTAAACAGCAGGCTGGACTCACAGAGGAGAGGAAATTGACGATGGAAGCTGTTAAAAGGACATCATTATAGGATTTTTTCCCCATAATGTTCCAAGTTACCATTTCATTTTTTACTGTGGCTTGAATGACTAACCCCTTGGAAGCTTGAAACAGTGTGGGGCAATGGATCCGACCTCTGAAGATCTGGGTTCAAATCTTGGCCTCATCTCAGCTCTGGGTCTCATTTCCCTTGCCATCTTTCCTTTACTTCTGCCAGATAGTGGCTATTCTCTGATATGAAATGTATGAATATAGACATAGAAATATATCTAGATATATATCATATAGATATACACACACTATGCTACCTAACTGTAACAAACTAATATCCTCAGAAACATAAACACTGGGGATTTTTTCCTTCCTTTTTTCCTTTTGGTCAAGTCTACAAACATTTATTAAGCACTTACTATATGCCAGGCACTGTGCTAAGCACTGAGATGTCTTCATTGATGTTTGCCTCAGTGTCCTCATTTGTAAAATGGGGATAACAATAGCACCTTCCTCTCACAAGGGGATAAGAAGGTGGCACTCTGGACAGAGCACAAAGCTTGGAGTCAAGAAGTGCTGAATTCAAATCCATACTCAGTCACTTAACAACAGTGTGACCCTGAGCAAGTCACTCAACCCTGTTTGCTTCAGTTTCCTCATCTGTAAAATGAGCTGAAGAAGGAAACGGCAAACCACTCCAGCATCTTTGCCAAGAAAACCCCAAATGGGGTCACAGAGAATCAGATACAAATGATAAACAACCCTCACAGGCTGGATGGACCAAATGAGAACCTATGGAAAGCACTTGGCAAACTGTAGAACACTATATTAATGTGAGCTAATATGATGATCAATAATCAGGAGGGAGTTCAAGAAAGTGGAGGTTGTGTGAATTATTAGATGTCTCCACAGTCCTAGGGCAATTTTAAGCTTTGATAGTTCAAAAGCCTCCAGGTACTATACTAACCACTAGGGATACAAAGAAAGATGAAAACAGCCCCTGCCCTCAGGGAGCTCACAGCCTAATCCTGTAGCGCCTGGCACATCCCAAGAGCTCAAATGGCTTAAAAGGGCACCAAGACTTTTGAGACAGTATGTGTGTGTTTCTGGGGTGGCACAGTCAGTATTTAAGGAAGGATTTGAATTCAGGTCTTCTGACTTCAAGTCCAGCCTTTTTATCTACCCGGCTACCTAGCTATGATAGACTAGTAGCTTCAAAAAAAGCTAGTATGAGGAGCAGCAAGGTGGTGCAATGGATAGAATACCCATCCTAAGGTCAGAAGGACCTGAGTTCAAATGTGACCTCAGATACCTACTAGTTATGTGACCCTGGGTAAGTCACAACCCCAATGGCCTCCAAAAACAAACAAAAGCAATAGGATGGACACATTCTTTTTTTTCCCTTTTTGGTCAAGTCAAAAAGCATTTATTAAGCATATACTGTGTAGCTGGCATTGTTATAAGCACTAGGGTTACAAAGAAATGCAAAAGACAGTCCCTGCTCTCCAGGACCTCACAGTCCAATGTAGAAGACAATGTGCAAATGATTCCATACAAACGCAATTTTAAAATGCTTCATTAATGCTCTTTTCTTTAACATCCTGGCACTTCTTAATGACTGTCCCTCATCCTCTGTCAATAGAGCCCTTACCCTGTAACAAATAGCATAATTGATCAAAGTAAATCAGCACCCTGGTTATGTCTAAAAGTGTATGCATCACTCTGGACCCATAAGCCACCGCCCCTCTCCTGAGAAAAGCTGCTTTTCTGAATTATATAGAAAAGAGTCACTGAAGGCTTGGAAAGTGGGCCCAAACCATTTCCCAGGGCCCTGTTTGAGCTGTCCTACCCTTTAGCATCCTGAGAAAGACAATAAAAAGACCTAAAGTGGCTGACAGGCCTCTCCAAGCTGCACAAGCAGACTTAAGCCTAATATTCCAAACTAAAGCTTGCTGGAGAAAGTGTCAGGTCTTCAATGATTCTCAGGGTCTCCCATGCTTTTATTACTACTTATAAAACGTAGTAAACAGATGGTTTGGTTTAGGGAAAATATGCAGTCAGGGTTATTAAAAGGGGGGAAAAAGAAGATACCAACAGATGAGGAGAAGGAGACAAGGAGTCTTGTGTAAGAGCCAGCAGAGCGACAGCTCATAAATTCAAGTGCTCCTGCGTCAGGGTGCTTCTCTCCTTCCAGCTACTCAGGTCTCACCAGCCCCTTCTGAATTTCCCTGAAACTCAACAAGCATCCATTAAACACCTACTCTAGGGCAGATATTTTGCTAGGTGCTGTGGAGAAAAAGACAAGGCCAGTCAACAAGTCTTTAGTCAGAACCTACTACATACCAGGCACTGTGCTAAGCTCTGGGATACAAAGAAAGGCAAAAGACAGTCCTGCCCTCAATGAGCTCCTAGTCTATGGAGGGAGACAACAGGCAAACAACTATGTAAAAAGAATATGGAGATGGGATAAATTGGTGATAGTCAATAAAGGGAAGGCACTATCTCTGGGGTGGGGGGTGGGGCAGCAAAGATGAGATTTTAGCTGGGACTTGAAGGAAACCAGGGAAGCCAGGGCTGAGGAGGGAGTTTTCCCAACATGGGGGATAGTCAGTGAAAATGCAGAGTCAGGAGATGGAGTATCCTGTGTGTGTGGAGGCCAATGTGTTGCTGGCTTGGAAAGAATGTGTAATGGGGACAAAAAAAAAAGAAACAATTCCTGTCCTCAGGAAGCATATATTCTACTAAGGGGTAGCAGTATATTTGGAGAGAAGTGTAAGATATTGATCAGTTGGGGGTTGGGGAAGAGACCAGGGAACAGGAGCCTGCTATTTCCTCAGTCTAGGAAACTCCACCACCCACACACATCAGCCCCTGCTCTGCAACTCCCAGCCTTCAAATACTGTCCAGAGGCACATGCCACCTCAAACACAAAATACACTCAGAGTGATTTTAGGGGCGGCATGGGAATCACAATTGGATAAGGACAGATATTCTGGAAGTGGTGGCCTCCAGAGCCCTGAATGGAGGGAGGAATTCTAAGAGACAATGAGGAGGAGGAAAACTATTCCAATCATGAGGGATGGTTTGTGCAAAGGCATGGAGGAGAGAGAGATAGAGACAGAGAGAGGAAAGAAAGAGACTGAGACAGAAAGAGGAAAGAGAGAGACAGAGAGAGAAAAGGAAGAGACAGAGGGGAAAGGGAGAGAGAGAGGAAAGGGGGAGAAAGAGAGAAAGAGAGAGAGAGAGAGAGAGAGAGAGAGAGAGAGAGAGAGAGAGGAAAGAAAGAGACTGAGATGGAAAGGGGAAAGAGAGAGACAGAGAGGAAAGAGAGACAGAGTGAGACAGAGACAGAGAGGAAAGGAAGAGACAGAGAGAGAAAAGAGAGAGCCCAAGAGAGGAAAGGGAGAGAAGGAAAGTGAGGAAAGAGAGAAACTGAGACAGAGAGAGAAGAAAGAGAGAGAGAGAGGAAAGAAAGAGACAGAGAGAGGAAAGAGAGAGACAGAGAGAGAAAAGAGAGAGACAGAGTGAGACAGAGAGAGGAAAGAGAGAGACAGAGAGAGAGGAAAGAGAAAGACAGGGAGGAAAAAGACAGAGACAGAGAGAAGAAAGAGAGAAGAGGAAGGAAGGAGAGAGAAAGAGAAGGAAGGAGAGAGGAGAGAGAAAGGAAGAGAGGGAGAGACAGAGATTGAGGAAAGAGAAGTGAGATGGAGGCAGAGAATGGAGAAGAGAGGGAGGAAGAGACAGAAACAGAGACAGACAGACAGACAGAATGTTAGTAGCAAGAACTGAGCCAGTTTGTTTGTACCATAGAGTATATAAGGGGCAGTAATGAAAACACAGGTTGGAATCAGGGTATGGAGGGCTTTGGATTCCAAATGAAGGAGTTTCTGTTTTGTCCGTGAGGTAACCTGAAGCCACTGAAATTTCAGCATGACCATTTTGTGGCAGACCCTGTGCTTTAGGAATTTCATTTGGACAGCTGTGTAGAGAATGGATTGGAGACGAGAGAGGCTGGACCTATCAGGAGGCCCCAGGGAGAGGTCCTGAATTCAGGCAGTGCCTGTGTGAACAGAGAGAGGGATGGAGAAGAGAAATACAGCCGAGGGCTAACTGACAAGATGTGGCCAATGAATGGTAATGTGGGCTGAGGGAAAGCGCAGAATCCAGGATGACTCTGAGATTGCAAACTTGGAGGATTAAAAGACCAGGAGTCTGTCTGTACATAAAATGGGAAGTGAGAAAGATGACAGGGCTTTGAGGAGAAGGTTAACTTTGTTTGGGGCAAGTTGAGTTTGACATGTGTGTGGACAGCACTATAGTATGGCAGAGTTTTAGGACAGGTATGGTCCAAATCACTTACTGTGTGATAATCTCTCTCACAGACTCAGTTTCCCCATCAGATAAATGAGGATCATAAGACTTGTACACTTGTAGACCTCACCAGTTGGTTGTAAGAAAAGCATTTTCTGAACCTTAAGGTCAAGCTATTATTATACAATTCTGGCTCTTCAAGAACTCATGGTTGAATAGGGGAGACAACATACAACATGTTACTAAGCGATTAAAACTTAAAACTCCATTCAGACTTTGGGGACCTTCTATGGTGAGTGTTGTTTTCTTGCCTGGTTGAAAAGAGACAAAACCAACTTTTGGATTCAGAAATTCAGAAGAGTTGAGGCCATGAATTTCCCACAACCAACAAGAAATCATTTTGTGCAGACTTATTAGGGAAATGCCCCAACTAAAGGGGCTTTTTCCAATTCTTTTCCAGTGCCTACCCTCCTTTCCTCACCCCACCCCCACCTCTGACATTACTGGATCCAAGAACAACAAAAAGGTATGAGGTCTGAAGTGGAGGGAGAACCTAACCCCTTTGTACTCTAATAGTTTCTTAATACAGCCACCATAGAGTAAAAGGCCAATCCCTGGGAGAAGCCAGGACTGACTGTTGGGTCACTGTTTTCCCAGGTGGTTGTGGGAGGAGAAGGATTGACTCAGTTTCCTCTGTCCCTCACTCCACCCCTCTTCTCTCCATCTCTTCCCCGACTCTCTTCTGCCCTCATCCCCACTGCGCAATGTTGGGTAGAGGCCAGGGACCCGGGAGGGTTGAGCAGTTGCCTAGGAAATGCTTAAACATTGGCTGCAGCATCCAGTGGTAAAATCAACAAGCAGAAGGTTCAGGGATCCCAGCCTAGCCCTGCCCACTGTTCCCAGAACTCCCATAAAAACTTTGTGGAGCCAAGTTGACTCATGCTCTGAGGAGAAGACAATCTTCTCCTGGAAGGAGCAAGGGCAGGTGGAGGAGCAGGGTGCCCAAGGGGAGAGACACAGGGAAAGATGTTTTCTAGGACTGCTGTGCTGGGAAGGGCCTCAATAGCCCAGTCATGATATAATGGAGGGTGCAAGGCCAAATCCTGGGCACTTTCCAAAGGAAGAAACTGAGGACAAGACGGGACCACAATTCAAATCCTGAAACTTACTAACCATGTGACACTGGGCAAAATACTCACCCTCCCCAGGCCAGCCTCATGAAGTCTCGTGATTTTCCTGAGTCTCATTTTTCTCATTTGTTTTTTGGAAGCAATCCAGATTAAGTGACTTTCCTAAGGTCACACAACTAATAAGTGTCTGTCTCCAGATTTGAACTCAAATCCTCCTGACTCCGGGTTTGGTGTTCTATCCACTAAGTCACCTACCTACCCCCATTTTCCTCATCCTGTTGGATTAGATAACCTTTTAGATTCCTGTTGGCTCTTAATCTATGATGTTACAACCACCCTAGACCTCAGTTTCCCCATATATAAAATGAGGAGGTTGAACTAGCAGCTCTGGGTCTATGATCCTATGACCTCCTTGGGTTTGTTTCCCCATCTGTAAAAAGAGGGCTTCTGAGGTTTCTTCCCGCCCTGGATCCAGGAACTTATTATCTAGGTAAAGTGACTTGGCAAAGATCAAACAGGTAATACGTGGCAAGGCCAGGGTTTGTACTCAGGTCCTTTGATGACCTATTTTTTTCCCTACAATCTTGAATAGCTAAGTAGACCCATTTCTTCTTTAAATGTAGAAGGGAAATTTTAAAAAGCTATCCCCAGAGTGCCTAGATTTGTGTACACCATAGTCTGGGGGATACCCTTTAAAAGAAAGTCCCCCAGAAGAGCAAGGAGTGCAATCAGAACCCTATTAGCAATGGTAGTGCCTAGGTTAGGCTTCAATATGAGCTTCAGGGCAAGCAGCAGGAAAAGCTTCTCAAATCAACATTTTGAGACATATTCAATTGAGTGGTAAGATGTTAGAACTCAAGACACAAGGCCCCAGGAAAGGGAGAGACCCTTGAATATCATGAAGCTGCTGCTAGGAATGTGGAAAAGGTGAAGAGAGGAACTTACCTGGAACTGTTCAACTGAGTCTAGTTCAACACTATCTACTAAAAAGTGTTGCTAGCACTGTCTAAATTCTAGTACCTCAGGACAAAGCCCTGATTGCCTTGCCCTAGTTTTGCTCAGAGATGTTATGTTTTAGAGGGGTGGTGTAGAGCCTGTGGTTTCATCAGTATCAGAAACTGACAATGTGAAAACTAACTTCAGTGATACCAGCCAGCAATTTCTCTTACAGTCTTACAGAGCTAGCTTCCTGGAGCTCTGGGAGAGGGTACAAGGTCTTAAATTGGGAGTTGGAATAGAACACCAGGGCCATCTATTCCAACCACTCTCTCCCTCAATTTTACAGAAGAGGAAACTGAGGTCCTGGGAGTTAAAGCGGCCAGCCCATGGTCACACAGCCATGATGTGTCAGAGGCAGGATTCCTGACCTCAAGAGTCCTCTTCCTCTGTCCACTCACTACACAACCCTGGCTCTTCTGCCCAAGTAAGGCTCTGAACGGTAGAAAGACATAGTCCGGTTCAGGGGTCCTTAACTTGTTTTGAGTCATGGACCCCTCTGATAGTATCTGCAGAGACCTAGGGATCTCTAGAAACAAGTCCCCAGAGCCCCATTTAAGGACCCCTAGCCTAGACAAGTAGACATTTTATCCAGGGAGAATTCTAGCATCCTAATCCTGTCTCTGACACCATGAAGCTTCTTTTGATCCTGACAAATGTCCCTGGGTCTCAGTTTTCCTGTCTGTAAAATGGTGATGCTATTTCTAAATGTTTTGGAGTTGTTTTTATTTTATTTTATGGTGAGTGGTTTGGGGTCCTAGCCCTGGAATCCCTTTTTACTTCATCCAGGGAAGATCGAGCAGATGTGTGACCCGAATTTCAGGGCTGCTGGTTCTACAGCCCTTAGTAAAGTGGAAAAATGTTGCCTCGCCCAGGCAGAAGTCTTGTGAACAATAAACGGTCACTCCAGCTCTGGCCGGGAGGGTCTGCCTGCCTGCCCGCTCAGGATTCAGGCTCGGGGAGCATGCACAGCCTGGGGAAGGGGGTGGGGACAGCTCCCTCTGGACCAGCAATGTTGAAGCATTAGGTAGTTCTGGGAGGGACTCCTAGGCATTGGACAACTAGCATTAGGTCACCCGACTTCTCGCCCCTTGGGTGGGATATGTCATTGAGCAAGTGTTTGGCCAGAGTGTGGTGATTCACCGATGGGAGATCATTTCTCGTGCGAGACCGTAAGCACACAGAGCTGGCCACTATCTCTGCCCACTGAACTGCTTTCTCTCCTGGCCTTTAAAACAGGAGGAAGTTCTGCATCAGGCTCTAGCAGGAGAGGCTTGGAGGGAGGGTGAGCTAATGATGGACTTACCAGAAACAGGCCTTTGGGCCCCAGGGACAATAGGAAAGGATGCTGCTCTGGCAGGGAGAGAGTCTCAGTCCAAACCAGCAAGGTACAGGAGAAACAGGGACAGAGAGAAACACACACACACAGACACGGAGACAGAAGGGACACAGAGAATCAGAGACAGAAACAGAGACTGAGACAGAGAGAGAGACACACAGAGACACTGAGACAGAAGAAAGACAGACACAGACAGACAGAAAGACAGACACAGACAGACAGAAACGGAGTCAGAGACAGACAGAGGGAAGAGAGACAGAGAGAGAGAGAGAGAGAGAGAAAGAGAGAGTAAGAGAATAAGACAGAGGGGAGAGACAGACAGAGACAGAGAGACAGAAGGAGGGAGGGAGAGAGAGAGAGATGGAAAGAGACAGAGAGAGTCAGAAACAGAAACAGAGAGAGGAAGGGAGGGAGGATGGGAGAATACATACTGGCTCTGGGGAATGTGAACCTGGCCTGAGTACAAATCCAAGCCGTAACACATGGGACTCCATGACCATGCTTTGATTTCCTTCTCTATAAAACACAGAGGTGGGCAAAATGCTCCCAACTCCCTCCCAGCTCCAAGTCTATGCTCCTGTGGACCTCCCTGGGTTTCAGCCTCCATACCTGGCCTATGATCTTGTCTGATCCAAGCTCAATCCAATGCAGTAACCATTCACTCATTCTTCAGAAGTTGGGATGTCTTATGTACCCAGCGCTGGGTAGGAGCCTGGAAATATGGAGACAAAAAACAGAAAGTCCCTGCCCTCAGAGAGCTTACATCCTACTGGGGCAGAACAGCAAGGATCCAGATAAATAAATCCAAGAGAGCAGCACCATTTGGAGGAGGAATACAGAGCCACCCATTGTCAAGGTGAAATGCCTTCAGAATTGCTGAAGATTCCATCTCTGTGCCTTGGGACCCAACTCCAGATTTTTTGAGGCAATTGGGGTTGAGTGACTTGCCCAGGGTCATATAGCTAGTGTTGGGTGTCTGAGGTGGGATTTGAGCTCAGGTCCTCCTGACTCCATCAGTGACTCTATCCACTGTGCCACCCCCTCCCCAACTCAAGATATTAAAGAAAGTCATTACTCTGTGATTTTCTGTGTGATTTTTGTTGTTTTTCAGTTGTGTCCAACTCTACATGACCCCTCCCCCCCATTTGGGTATTTTTTGGCAAAGATACTGGATTGGTTTGCCATTTCCTTCTCCAGCTCATTTTACAGATAAAGAAACTAAGGCAAACTAGTAAGTGTCTGAGGC
The DNA here is from genome assembly GCF_028372415.1 of Notamacropus eugenii. NCBI lineage: Eukaryota > Metazoa > Chordata > Mammalia > Diprotodontia > Macropodidae > Notamacropus > Notamacropus eugenii. The sequence continues at coordinate 48,514,091 of NC_092876.1, forward strand.
TGGATTTGAACTCAGATCTTCCTGACACTTTCCACACTATGGTGCCACTTAGCCACCCCCAGGGATAAAAATACAAACAGGCAAAATAGAAGCTCACATTCTAATAGAAGTCCACACAGGAAAAAGATATTAGTAAGGGGTTGGTGGAGGGGAAGGGAGAGTTACCACCAGGAAGTATCATGGAGGTGTGGGCTCAGAAAATATAATACAAAGGTTCTGTCAGAAGCGTCTTGTTGCCTCGCAGTTGTTCGCATGTTTTCTTCCCCATTAGGTTATAAACTCCTTGAGTGCAAGGAGTGTTTCTGTCTTTTTTTGTACATCAGGACTTTTGTGTTGGTCCTTAGTTGCTGAAGAAGACCATGCCATCAGAGAAATGATGACATGACTTGCACTTGACTTTGCTTTGAGTGAGGGAGGGCTGTGCAGGTCACCAGCCTCACTTCTCCTCCAGAGCCATCTGAATCCAGTGACCAGATATTCATCAGGATGACTGGAGATGACCCAGGATGAGGCAATTGGGGCTAAGTGACTTGCCCAAGGTCACACAGCTAGTGAGTGTCAAGTGTCTGAGGTGAGAGTTGAACTCAGGTCCTCCTGACTCCTGCACTGGTGCTCTATCTGCTGCACCACCTAGCTGCCCATATCTAGCACAATGCCAGACACCGTAACCAGCACTTGATAAATGCTTGTTGACTATCTAGTGCATAGGAGATTAGGATGAACTTTGTTTTGGAGTCAGCATTTGAGCTGAGCCTTGAAGGAAGTGAGGAATTCTTAGAGGAAGGGATGAGGACAGGAATGCCTTGCAGTGGGGAAGGGGCCATTTGTACAATGGTGTGGAGGTGGTAACCGACTCACCTCTCTGAGAAAGAGGGAACAGGTCAGTTTGGAAGGAGGCCTAGTGGCTGAATGGAAGTAATGTGCAATGAACCTGGCAAAGCAGACTGGAGCTAAGCGAGAAATAGTAGGGAGCCTTTGGAGCTTCTTGAGCTGGGAAGCAATGTCTTCTAGGAATATTAAACTGGAAGCTGTGTGAAGGCTAGGTCAAAGGGGGAGGGGAGGAGACATCAAAACCACAACTAACCATTTTATTTGTGGATCAGATGGGCATCAGGCTAACCCTTCTGCCAGGGGGGTCAAAAGTCCCTCCAGTGACTGTTCAAAGTCTACTCCTGATGATTACTACCTGTGTGCTGCTTTGTATCCTTAGGCCTCTGTTTTCTCATCTGTTAAATGAGGAAATTGGCCTCTGAGATCATTTATATGATGTCCCGACCTCCCTGGGCCTCAGTTTCTTCTGCTGTAAAATAAGGAGATAGGGCTAGATATCTTTTGAGTTTCTCCCAAGTCTAGATGAATGAATCTCTGGTGCTACAGCTGTCACCCAGGGACAGGGGCAAACTCTAGGGAGAAAGCTCAGTCTCTTTCCCTTGGGTCCTGATACTGGAGCCTGAAGTAAGGTCTGGGTCTGGCAGGGAGGACTCCCCAAAGCCTGCAGTGAACTTGTTTGCCCCTCCACCCAATCCTGCTCCCACTCCTTCCCTAGCACCAGTCTGAACTGCTTCTCTCTGAGAGACTGTCTTCTCTCACAGCATCCTCATCAGGGCCCCTCCAACTGCCAAGTGGTGACTGAGATAGAAAAAATCCCCACCCCTCTTCCCACTGGGATAGGGCCTGGAGGCTGATGCACTCATTCCCTCCCAACTGCATCTAGTGGAAAAGAAAACAGGTACCAGCTGGTGGGAGCCTCCACCCAGCACCTCCGGGCCCTGGACAGCCACCCGTTCACAAATCTTTTCCTCTGAACAATATGTTCTTGGCACCTGGTGGGGGCTTGTTCTGCTAGGACCTATTAAAAAAAATCACTCAAACACATCCAGCATCCACTCCCTCCTTTTTCTTTCTTTAACCAATAAGATTTTACCATTGAACAACTCCTGGGATTTTTGCTTTAAGTCTGATGTTTGCCTTTAAAAAAATCCTTTGGGGGAAAAGAAGGATGAAAGAAAAGAGGAAGATAGAGAATGGGGGTATCAACTCTCCAAACAACCCCTGAAATGCTTCGAGGCTCAGGAAATAAGGGCTCTTCCTTGGGGAAAGGTGTTTCTAAGGGCAACAATTTGGAAGGACCCCTTTAGGGCAGAAGGTTCCCTGCAGGTCTGGAACCTAAACCTGACAGTAGAGGGTGCCATGCCATGTCATGCCTTGCCAAGAGATCCCTCACATTCCAGCAGTCAGCTCATACCATTGTCACTTTCAGGAGAACATCTCTAATATTTTGAACACCAGTTGTTTTTTTTTTTGACAACTTTAAAGAGTTCACAGTTATAATTTATTTTCCATGCCTTTTTAAAAAGTTATCATTTCTTATTTTGTCATTATTTAAATTTTATTTATATTTATTCACAAACAAGCAAAATGAGTATTTTCCACATACATGGAAAAAAGACAAGTTCAGATCTCACCTCTTATACTTACCTTGTGAACTCAGACAGACAATTCACTGGACCCCTCAGTTTCCATTTCTGTGAAATGGGAAGGTTTAATCAGATGGCTACCTACCTTCCCTTCCTTACCCTTCCAGTTCTGAGAGATGCTCAAATTAACTGTGATGTTGTTTCTGGAAAGGAAGGTTAATCTACCACCCAATGACTATTCATCATCCCTGGAACTTTCCAGACTAAAGTGCCCTGGTCTCCTACAAGCTATCTTCCCCTGAGTGCAGGGGCTGTCATTTATTCACTCACTTATTGTCTCTGGTGCTTACTAGATAGACTCATCCTGAAATCAGTTATATAGCAGCCAAGAAAATTGAAGCTCCTCCTTGGGGGCATCCTGGATGACCCTTAGCCATTCTAGGTTGTGGGTAACTCGGAAAATAGGAGGAGGAAAGGAAGTAGATGTTTGGTGATCTTGACTCTAGGTAAAAGCAGTCTCTGCTCTCCACTCTGGAGAATGGACATCTATGTTACAACTGTTTTCCCATCCCCTTACTGTATGGCAAAGAGGGACTTTTTGATTGGAGTCTGACCCAGAACCGGGCTTGCTAAAGGTATCAGCCCTCCAGTGGGATTCCTCTCCTTGGTTGCATTCAAATGAGTAGGATGAAATGATGTAAGCCTCAGGTGGGGAGAGAAGGGCCTTTCTCTCCCCACCTGGACCATCGTCTATACCTGCTGTTGCTTCTATATTTTTGTGCCCATCAGTGCTCTTAGGTGGAGTATTAGAAATGGATATGACAAGAGATAGCTCCTAGGTGGCACAACGGATGAGCACTGGAGTCAGGAAGTTCTAATCTGGCCTCAGATACTTGCTGAGTAGCCAGTCTCATAACCTCAGTCTACCTCAGATTCCTAAACTATAAAATAAGGATAATAAGAGCACCTATCTCATGGGGTTGTTTTAAGGATCAAAAGAAATGATATTTGTAAAGTGCTCAGCATAGTTGCCTGGCACATAGTAGGTGCTCAATACATGCTTGTCTCTTTCCCCTTCCTTTTCCTAAAGTGGAGATTAATAATATCATCTAATGATATTTGTAAAGTGCTTTGCAAACTTTAAAGCACCGTATGAATGTTAGCTCTCATCATCAGTCGTCGTGGTAGTGACAGTAGAAGTAGAACTAGTAGTCAAAGTAATAGAAGTAATCGTAGAAGTAAAAGAAGTTATAGTAGTGGTAGTAGTAAAAGTAGTAGTAGTAGTGTGATGACTTAAAAGGTTTGAAAGACAGTTTCTGGGTAATTTAATCATCTTATTAATAAGGTCAGCTCATTATTAATAAAAGAATGGTCATTTGGCCATGTCTCTCAGACCAAAGATAATCCTGGCTCACAGTTCACATATCCTTCAAAGAATACGTGTTCCTGAGTTGGTGGCAATCAACTCTGATTAGATAACACAATGAAAAGTAAGGTATACTAAAATTAAGGTCTTGAGGTAGTCACCTAAATCTTGGTCAACAGAGACATCAATTTCCATATCACTTATTAAGACAAAAGAGAATCAACACGTCCCCAGACCTGCCAGAGTAAACACCATGAGCCAGAATTAGCCCAGACTTAGAATGTCTTTTACTGTGTTAAGATCTTGATCTGGGTAAATCTTTAGGAGAGATTTCTCACATTGGTTAGTTTCTGGAAGAGGAAGTAGAAAAGAGGAAAAACTTTTGGTCCTAATACAATAATTAGTTATTCAACATAAGAGATAAATAATTATTTCTCACAGTAGTAGAAGTAATAATAGTATAGTGGTGGTGGTGGTGGCAGTAGTAATTTTACTAGTAGAAGTAATAATAGTAGTAGTTATAATAGAAGTAGTAGTAGTTGTAGTAGTAGTAGTAGTAGTAGTAGTAATATTAATAGTAGGGGTGGTGGTGGTGGTGGTGGTGGTGGTAGGGATGAGGTATGCGCCTGGAAACACCTCCCCCCCCAATTTTCCTTGATCTTTGTCACATGGCCAAGTCCCTGGAGTTTGCCTGAGGCATCAACTCCTCCCAATAATTCTTTCAACTGACCTTGCATTGTGGCTTTGACTGGGACCTGATCTCCAGTTCTCTGTTACCTCTAACCTAGCCCAGCCCTTCGTAGTCTGTTACCTCTGGATCACTCCCACCTCTTCCCACCCTGAATTCCATCTAGACTACCTCTGTTATCTCCAAGTCACCCCAGCCTACTGTCCACTCCCATCCAAATCTTCTCACAGATCCTTTCCTATAAAAGGCTTAGTCTTATCTGTCTTGGGACGGATTCTTAAAATCTTGCCCACCTGAACCAGTGTTTCAACCAACCCTCTCTTTAACTGAAAGAAGGCTTCGGTAAAATTCTTTCAAGGCAGGACCCACGTGTCCTGTTTGCCCTTGAAATTTGGGGTTCCTAGCACTCCTAGACCTCAACAGCAGAAGTATTCAAGGGTCAAAAGAGCAGCTCCCAAAGACCCACAAAACAGAATCCATACCAAAGTTTGCTTTACAGCAACTAGTTTAGGGTTCCACCCATTTTCCCCAGATACTAAGGGGGTGAAAAGAAAAGGATTCCTTTGGTGAGAAATACTTTGTCACATCTCCTCTAGGTCCATTTTCTCAGTAAAAAGCCTTTCGTTAAAGCTAATTGACATTCATCGTTTAGGTGATTTGGGAATGTTCATCAGGCTGGCAGGGTGGCAATAAGTGTTTATTTATCAATCACTAGGTGCCCAACACTGGGTCAACCAATGAAAAATGAGGAATATTCTCAATTGACATTGGGGACAACATCCCACAATGAGGACTTGAGCTGAGAAATAGTATTAGAAAGACTCCCTTAATCCATCAAGTGTGCCCCTAGAACATTGATGGGGAAAGGTAGCCAATTTCTCTCCGGGGACTCAATTTGCCAGTATAACGGGAGAAAGCACACACACACACACACACACACACACACACACACATGTATTTAGGAGCTGCCTTTACATAGTTGATATTAAAAGCTCTTTATGTACATCATGTCATTTGAGTCTCAAAACAGCTCTGGTAGGCAGATAGGTATTGTATCCATTTTATAGATGAGGTAACTGAAGTTCTGAAAGGGGAAGTCACTTACCTAGGGGGAGGGAAGGAGGGAGGGAGGGAAGGAAGGAAGGAAGGAAGGAAGGAGGGAAGGAAGGAAGGAAGGAAGGAAGGAAGGAAGGAAGGAAGGGAGGAAGGGAGGGAGGGAGGGAGGAAGGAAGGAAGGAAGGAAGGAAGGAAGGAAGGAAGGAAGGAAGGAAGGAGGGAAGGAAGGAAGGAAGGAAGGAAGGAAGGAAGGAAGGAAGGAAGGAAGGAAGGGAGGAAGGAAGGGAGGAAGGGAGGAAGGGAGGGAGGAAGGAAGGAAGGAAGGAAGGAAGGAGGGAGGGAGGGAGGGAGGGAAGGAAGGAGGGAGGGAGGGAGGGAGGGAGGGAGGGAAGGAAGGAAGGAAGGAAGGAAGGAAGGAAGGAAGGAGGGAGGGAGGGAGGGAGGGAGGGAGGGAGGGAAGGAAGGAAGGAAGGAAGGAAGGAAGGAAGGAAGGAAGGAAGGAAGGAAGGAAGGAAGGAGGGAGGGAGGGAGGGAGGGAAGGGAGGGAGGGGAGGGAAGGAAGGAAGGAAGGAAGGAAGGAAGGAAGGAAGGAAGGAGGAGGGAAGGAAGGAGGGAGGGAGGGAAGGAAGGAAGGAAGGAGGGAAGGAAGGAAGGAAGGAAGGAAGGAAGGAAGGAAGGAAGGGAGGAAGGAAGGAAAGGAAGGAGGGAAGGAAGGAAGGAAGGAAGGAAGGAAGGAAGGGAGGAAGGAAGGAAGGAAGGAAGGAGGGAGGGAGGGAAGGAAGGAAGGAAGGAAGGAAGGAAGGAAGGAAGGAAGGAAGGGAGGAAGGGAGGGAGGGAGGGAGGAAGGAAGGAAGGAAGGAAGGAAGGAAGGAAGGAAGGAAGGAGGGAAGGAAGGAAGGAAGGAAGGAAGGAAGGAAGGGAGGAAGGAAGGGAGGAAGGGAGGAAGGGAGGGAGGAAGGAAGGAAGGAAGGAAGGAAGGAAGGAAGGGAGGAAGGGAGGGAGGGAGGGAAGGAAGGAGGGAGGGAGGGAGGGAGGGAGGGAGGGAAGGAAGGAAGGAAGGAAGGAAGGAAGGAAGGAAGGAAGGAAGGAGGGAGGGAGGGAGGGAGGGAGGGAGGGAAGGAAGGAAGGAAGGAAGGAAGGAAGGAAGGAAGGAAGGAAGGAAGGAAGGAGGGAGGGAGGGAGGGAAGGGAGGGAGGGAGGGAAGGAAGGAAGGAAGGAAGGAAGGGAGGAAGGAAGGGAGGAAGGGAGGAAGGGAGGAAGGGAGGGAGGAAGGAAGGAAGGAAGGAAGGAAGGAAGGAAGGAAGGAAGGAAGGAAGGAGGGAGGGAGGGAGGGAGGGAAGGAAGGAGGGAGGGAGGGAGGGAGGGAAGGAAGGAAGGAAGGAAGGAAGGAAGGAAGGAAGGAAGGAAGGAGGGAGGGAGGGAGGGAGGGAGGGAAGGAAGGAAGGAAGGAAGGAAGGAAGGAAGGAAGGAAGGAAGGAAGGAGGGAGGGAGGGAGGGAAGGGAGGGAGGGAGGGAGGGAAGGGAGGGAGGGAGGGAGGGAAGGAAGGAAGGAAGGAAGGAAGGAAGGAAGGAAGGAGGGAAGGAAGGAGGGAGGGAGGGAAGGAAGGAAGGAAGGAGGGAAGGAAGGAAGGAAGGAGGGAAGGAAGGAAGGAAGGAAGGAAGGAAGGAAGGGAGGAAGGAAGGAAAGGAAGGAGGGAAGGAAGGAAGGAAGGAAGAAAGGAGGGAGGGAGGGAGGGAGGGAAGGAAGGAGGGAAGGAAGGAAGGAAGGAAGGAAGGAGGGAAGGAAGGAAGGAAGGAAGGAAGGAAGGAAGGAAGGAGGGAGGGAAGGAAGGAAGGAGGGAGGGAGGGAGGGAGGGGAGGGAAGGAAGGAGGGAGGGAGGAAGGAAGGGAAGGAAGGAAGGAAGGAAGGAAGGAAGGAAGGAGGGAGGGAGGGAAGGAAGGAGGGAGGGAAGGAAGGAAGGAAGGAAGGAAGGAAGGAAGGAAGGAAGGAAGGAGGGAGGGAGGGAAGGAAGGGAGGGAGGGAAGGAAGGAAGGAAGGAAGGAAGGAAGGAAGGAAGGAGGGAAGGAAGGAAGGAAGGAAGGAAGGAAGGAAGGAAGGAAGGAAGGAAGGAAGGAAGGAGGGAAGGAAGGAGGGAGGGAGGGAGGGAAGGAAGGAAGGAGGAAGGAAGGAAGGAAGGAAGGAAGGAAGGAAGGAAGGAAGGAAGGAAGGGAGGAAGGAAGGAAGGAAGGAGGGAAGGAAGGAAGGAAGGAAGAAGAAAGGAGGGAGGGAGGGAGGGAGGGAGGGAAGGAAGGAAGGAAGGAAGGAAGGAGGGAAGGAAGGAAGGAAGGAAGGAAGGAGGGAAGGAAGGAAGGAAGGAAGAAGGAAGGAAGGAAGGAAGGAAGGAAGGAAGGAGGAAGGAAGGGTATATTAAGCACTCAGTGTGTTCCAGGCAGTGAGTTTAGCACTTTACAAATATTATATCATTTGTCTCCTCACAACAACCCCCTGCAAGGTGTGTGTTCGTCCTTTGTTGCCAAAGAAGACCATGCCATCAGAGAAATGATGACGTGACTTGCACTTGACTTTGTTTTGAGTGAGGGAGGGCTGTGCAGGTCACCAGCCTCACTTCTCCTCCAGAGCCATCTGAATCCAGTAACCAGATATTCATTAGGATGACTGGAGATGACCCAAGATGAGGCAATTGGGGTTAAGTGACTTGCCCAAGGTCACACAGCTTATGAGTGTCAAGTGTCTGAGGTGAGATCCCCAGTTTACAGTAGAGGAAACTGAGCCAGGTAGATGAAGTGACTTGCCCACAGTCACTGTGCTATTATGTGTCAGAGGCAAGTCTTGATCTCAGGTGTTCCTGAGTCTGAGACCAGCTCTCTATCTAGTACCTCTCAATAAATAGAATCACAGAATTTCAGAATTGGAAGGGACCTCCGACACCATCTGGTCCAGCCTGTACTAGAAAAGGAACCCCCACTACAACATATTTGACAAGTGGTCCTCTCTTCTAGAAGACCTTGGGTGATGGGGAGCTCACTACCTCCACTGCCAGCCCTCTCCATTTTTATCTCTCCCCTTGCAAAAGTGCTTCTTTGCAAACAGGCTGGGTGGGTGGCAGCTGAGCTCATGCTTCTTGGTACTGTGCGCTTCCTTAAATTAAGCATTTCCTCCTAGAGGGAAGAAACAAAACCACCAAAGTCATCTCTAGGTAAAAGGATGATTTAACCTACAGTGGGATGTAAAGCATGGGCAGGGATGCCAGGAGCACTGAAGCAGGGAAGGATGAGATGTTTCTGTGGAACTGCAGAGTCATGTCCCTGTAGAAAATGTTCCAGGCTCCTG